>NW_012110219.1:889725-901049 GCF_000951045.1 Mandrillus leucophaeus | reverse complement strand
GCTACCTGACTTGAAACTATATTACAAGACTACAGTAACCAAAACAGTATGGTACTGGTACTAAAACAGATATAGAGACCAATGGAACAGAACAGAGGCCTCAGAAATAACACCACACATCTACAATCATTTGATCTTTGACAAACCTGACAAAAACAAGCAATGTGAAAGGATTCCCTATTTAATAAATGGGGTTGGGAGAACTGGCTAGCCATATACAGAAAACTGAAACTGTACCCCTTCCTTACAGTTTATACAAAAATTAACTCAAGATGGATTAGAGACTTAAACATAAGGCCTAAAATTGTAAAATCCCTAGAAGAAAACCTAGGCAATACCATTCAGGACATAGGCATGGGCAAAGACTTCATGAGTAAAACACCAAAAGCAATGGCAACAAATGCCAAAATTGACAAATTTGGTCTAATTAAACTAAAGAGCTTCTGCACAGCAAAAGAAACTATCATCAGAGTGAACAGGCAACCTACAGAATAGGAAAAACTGTCTGCAATCTATCCATCTGACAAAGGGCTAATACCCAGAATCTACAAGGAACTTAAGCAAATTTACAAGAAAAAAACAACCCCATCAAAAAATGGGTGAAGGATATGAACAGACACTTTTCAAAAGAAAATATTTATGCGGCCAACATATAAAAAAAGCTCATCATCACTAGTCACTAGGGAAATGAAAATCAAAACCCACAATGAGATACCATCTCACACCAGTTAGAATGGCGATCATTAAAAAGTCAGGAAACAACAGGTGATGGAGAGGATATAGAGAAATAAGAATGCTTTTACACTGTTGGTGGGAGTGTAAATTAGTTCAACCATTGTGGAAGACAGTGTGGTGATTCTCAAGGATCTAGAACCAGAAATACTATATGACCCAGCAATCCCATTATTGGGTATATACCTAAAGGATTATAAATCATTCTACTATAAAGACACACGCACACATATATTTATTGCAGCACTGTTCACAATAGCAAAGACTTGGAACCAACCCAAATGCCCATTGATGATAGACTGGATAAAGAAAGTGTGGCACATATATACCATGGAATACTATGCAGCCATAAAAAAGAATGAGTTCATTTTCTTTGCAGGGACATGGATGAAGTTGGAAACCATAATTCTCAGCAAACTAACACAGGAACAGAAAACCAAACACCACAAGTTCTCACTCATAAGTGAGAGGTGAACAATGAGAACACATGGGCACAGGGAGGGGAACGTCACACAGTGGGACCTGTCAGGGGTTGGGGGACTAGAGGAGGGATAGCATTAGGAGAAATATCTAACGTAGATGACGGGTTGATGGGTGCAGCAAACCACCATGGCACTTGTATACCTATGTAACAAACCTACACATCCTGCACATGTATCCCAGAACTTAAAGTATAATAATAAAAAAATCTAAAAATAAATAAAAATATTACATTTTACTAAATAAAAAAACGCCCCACTGTTCATTTTGCTATGAAACCAGAGTCCACTTAAGAAGAGAGAGATTAGAGAACAGGCAGATCAAATTGTTCTCTCAAGAAATTAGAAGTGTGTGAGTGTGTGTGTGCACACCTGTGCACATGTGCTTGTGGTAATTACTATTCGCTATTTCTTTGGTTCACCTTGTATTTTCCAAGCTCAAACCCTGTATTCATGTTTTTCCTAGTTTAGGATGTCTTTTCCCTACACTTACCTGTCTTTGAAAACCCACATAAAGAGTCATCCCTGTGTGAAAGTTTCCTGGGGGCTTTTTGTTTGTTCCAAGCTCTAGTACCTGCAGCAAGTAGGTATTCAAAATTGTTTGCATAATAAATAAGAGAAACATCCCAGGTAGGAGTAATCATGCTCTTCCTTTTGGTTCCTCGTTAGATATTACAAATATACTTGTTCCAATTAGTGGCATACTTATTGTAGCCGAAATTAAACTATTTGAAGAAACAAGGTCCACTTTTGATGTATGTTTGATATTTATTTGATATTTGAATAAAGAAATTATCTTCCCAAATCTGATTTTTATTTAAGTGGTGACATGTGTTATTTTTAAAAACTTACCTGTCCATAGAACAAAGAGCTATACATCAATAATCTCTAAAGTCCTTGGTTGTAATGAGGAACAAAAGATCATATAACTTTAAAGGGACTGGAACAGTGTCTGTTGCTCTTATTTTTGTGGTTTTCCTATTCTAGCTATAATATTCCAAGATCTGTTATTGATTGTATAAATTACACATTTTTGTATTTGATTTTCAAGGTCAGCATGTATTAGACATGATGGAATAATAGAACTAGCTTAGAAAAAGACCTGTCTAGTTCAAATTCCACTTGAGCCACTCACTAGCAATATGACTTTGGGCAAGTTGCTCAACTACACTGAACCTCTGTGCCCAATTGATAAAATTGAAGCACTGATAATTACTTTTAAGGGGATTAAATATTACACACACACACACACACACACACATATATACATACACACACACACACACACATATATCACATAGAAATGTGCTAAGCACTTAGATTTTTAACTACAGGTAACCGATTGTAACTAATTATATTATTCAAATGTATAAATATATTCCATCTTTAACAGCAAAGGACATGTTAACACAGACATATAAAATAGAATAGATTTTAATTTCCTAATTATAAAACCCAGGAGATTGATTAAATAACTTATATATACTGATACAATAAAATTATACTCAATTATTAAAAATGTAGGTTTAGCAATATATTTTATAACGTGGAAATTTGAACAATGGATCACTGACACAAAAAACTTACAATGTAGGAATTATAATAATGATTCTAATTTTTAAATTTTATATGCTTTTATACATATCTGTATTTATCTTTGTGTGTGTGTATACATGATTGGATATAGATGGATTTGTATATATACCCATATTATGGAGGATATATATACAATCAATAGCAACAGGAGGCAGCCAGATGCCTAGACAGATAGGGGTGGGTACCTCTCCTCAAAGGTGAAACCTCTCCTCAAAGCTGAAGACAGTTTAAAGCCTGAAAGCCAAGCTGCAAGCTAAATCCTTGGACTGGATTCTATACCTGCCCTTTCCTAATTGGTTTTCTAAACTGTCATACTCACCACTAAGTGGGATCTTCACTTTAACCTTTTTTGCATACTCACAAACCAATCAGCATGCACACCCATCCTGTGCCTATAAAGACCCCAGACTCAGTTGGTAGAGAGAAGACGGCCTGACTTTGAGGAGACAATGAGACTTTGGGGAAGATGACCTGCCCTTCTTCTTGTCCCCTCTTCAGCTCCCCTCTCTGGTGAGAGCTGTTATTATTACTCAATAAAATTCTCCACCTTCACCATCAAAAAAAAAAAAAAAAACAGATAACAAGATCCATGTAGTTATCCAAACAGAACACAGCTGTATGAACATCACTCAGATGGAGAATGAAACACTGTTAGATTTCCAGAATAAAGGAGGCAAATCCTTTTTGCTACCTCCCATCCTTATGCTTTTCCTTTTTCCCATAATTAACCACTACTCTGACTTCTAACACTATAAACTGATTTTGCTTGTTCTAAAGGAAAGGAATTAACAGAATAACAGGCCTGTAACTATTTTTTCTCTACCTGGAATGCCAGGTGGGAGTAAATGACTTCCTTGTAAAAGTACTAACGACATTGATGATAACTCCTTGTAAACAAGAATAGTCACTGTTTTACCAAAGCATAACTTGTCTGTCTAGGTTGTTTAAATAAACCTGGAAAGGCAGACTTCAGGAGTGGATACGTGAGGATCCAGTTGGATACGACTCCCTGTGAAACAATTATTTAACCAGTAAATATTTTATTTTAAACACATTTAAAGTCTCTGGAAATTAATCTAAGGGCATATAGAAAATGAAGAAACAATATTCAATGAAATTTGAATCTTGGAAAGGACAGCAAGAGTCTGTGCTGTCTGAGCTAAGATGTGCTCTCCTGCACTCTCCTCCCAGCTCCCTACTACAAAATCTCTACTGCAGAAGGTGTGGCCAAGAATATAATCACTCCTTCTCTGTCCAGCATCCAAAGTAGGGCTCCAATTTCACTGTAGAAGGAAAGGCTGCCTAGGATTTTCATTCACCCACTTCTCTACAAGCTCCCTGTTGAAGAAGTTCCATTCCAGGCAAGCGCAGTCAAGATAACTGGAGTGTATTTCCTTCACCCAGACCCCACTTTAGGACATCAGCTCTGTCTCAGGAGCAAGAGACTGCTGATCCTGGGCCCTGATAATTTCTTTCTCACTGTCTGGCTTTTGGGGCAGATGCTGTGTGATGGAAAAGGAAAATCAAGAGGACTAGGTGCTACCACCTTCCCCAACCAGTGCCCACTCACAGACCAGAAATATCACTCTGGGAAATGTAGGTTTATATTCTCCGCCTGAGCTAAGATGTAGTAGTGGTGAAGTTTTGCCTTGGGGAAAAGCAGGCTGTGAGGATTAGTATCTTAGCAGCTCTGCCTGAGAATACTGCTTTTACTTGGGACAGAATTCGGAGAGTTCATGCTTAAGGGCTTCAAAAACTGGCAATGTTGGTGGTGACTTATTAAGAAGGGACTGGTGGCCTCATGGAAGTAGTAGCAACAAGGGAGATAGAAGAGTAGCCAAAAATTCAACAGAAAGAACCAGAAAAAGAGATGGCAATTAAGGGCCCCTTTTGGGATCACACTTATCCCAGGGGGTCCAGAAGGTTATTTGCATACAGTAGGCTTCATCTACTCAGAAGTTATTAGAGTAGTATGTTGAGGAGAACGAGTTCCCAAATCACAAGTGGATCCATCAGCAAAGGGCAGAGAGCATTAATGGCTCAAGGTACTAAGCATAATCTCTGATGAATCACTGGCTGAATAGTAAGTTATGTTGACACCGTGTGACTCTAGTGAAGCCGGGCTTAAAAATAAAATCACACTCAGTCTGTTCTTTCCAATAGTAAAAGAAAACATAAAACTTTGAACTTAGAACCATGAAAGCAGTCTAGAAGCCACAAACAGATCCAAAGTTAAAGGTTGAACATATTTCTGCTTCAGGGGCTTAAATGCACCCTTTGACCAATAAGTGTCTTATGCTGACCAAGGAAGGACCCCTAGGAAGCCAGGCTAAAAGATAAAAACATGGAGAAAGTCTGAGCAAGGATATCAAAAGCTGCACACTGCAGTGGAAACAGACCTCAGAAAATTATTCCAATCAAGTCACCAAACAAACACCAAGAAGTCTGTGTGGGGATCAGTATATAGATTTGCTAAATTATATTGCCTTATATGCCCAGTTTTTAACAATGAGACATGTAAAGGAACAGGAAAGTGACACATACACAGGATGAAAGGCAAGCAATAGAAGCTGTCTTTGAGGGAAAGCACATGTTCACATAGAAGAAAAAGAATTCAAAACAGCTATTATAAATATGTTCAAGGAACTAAAAAAAAAAAAAAAATCACGTTTAAACAATAAGAGGAACACTCATTAAACATTCCCAGTTCCCACCTCCACCCCTGACTATCCTTCCCAGCCTCTGGTAACCCTCCTTCTATTCTTTATCTCCATGAGTTTAATTGTTTTAATTTTCAGCTCCCACAAATAAGTGAGAACATGTGAAGTTTGTCTTTCTGTGCCTGGCTTATTTCATTTGAAATAATGACCTCTGATAACGACGATACACTGAATAGCAAATGAAAACAAATTTGGACTTAAATAGGGAAATACTTTAATTAGAAAGAAAGTTTACTATAATAGGGAGAACACGCTGATTCAAAAATCTGCAATTGGCTCAAAAGTCAACAGAAAATGGGTTTTGTTTTATAAGGTAAAGGAGAATGCAAGCAGAAAAAAGCAGGCGTTTCGGAAGAGAATCTGGACAAACAAGAGGAAAATACCAGTGAGGTCTGACAAAAAAATGGTCGTGGTTTTGCTGCGGTCAGTTGATTCATAGGATAAGTTAATAAAGGGACACATTCCTCTTTTGTCTTCCTTCCTTTTTTTTTTTTTGTTTTTGTGCTTGCTAGATTTGGGGGCAACCAGAGTTAGGGGATATTAAGAAAGAGAGAAGTTCAACTAGAGTTTGGTCAAGACAAAGCAGAGGAAAAGAAATGGAGAATTGGGAACAGTGGGTAAAGTATATTGATAAAGATTTACAAATATTTTTTTAAAAACCAAACTGAAATTCTGGAGTAAAACACTATGGTAAACAAATTGAAAAATTTACTAGTGGGAGCTCAAAAGTAGATGTGAGGTGACAGAAGAAAGGATCTGCAAACTTAAGGATAAACCAATAGAAATTACATAAACTGAAGATCAGAAAGAAAAAAATGAATGAAGAAACACGAACAAAGCCTCATAGAAATGTGGGACGCCATCAAGAACAACATACACAGAATGCCAGAAGGAGAGGCAAGAGAGAACAAGACAGAAAATATATTCAAAAGATTAATAGCTGAAAACTTCCCATATTTGATGAAAAACATTAACCTATACATACAAGAAGCACAATTAACTCCAAGGAGAATAAATTCAGGGAGATTCACATGAAGAGACATAATAGTCAAAAAGCAAAAAGTTGAATGCCAGGCTGGGCGCAGTGGCTCATGCCTGTAATCCCAACACTTTGGGAGGCTAAAAGGACGGAACATTTGAGCCCAAGGAGTTTGAGTCCAGCCTGGGCAACTAAGTGGGACCCCATCTCTACAAAAAATACAAAAATTAGTCAGGTGTGGTGGCTTGTGCCTGTATCCCAGCCACCTGGGAGGCTGAAGTGAGAGGACTGCTTGTGCCTAGGAGGCAGAGGTTGCAGTGAGCCAAGATTGGACCACTTCACTCCAGCCCGGGCAATGAGACCTTGTCTCAAAAAAAAAAAATAAATAAATAAAAGAAGAAAAAAGTTGAATGCCAAAAATAAAGAGAAAATACTAAAAGCAGAAAGAGAGAAAAGAATCATCATGTACGAGTGTACATCAATAAGATCAATAGTTTACTTTCCATGAGAAACGCTGTCAGAATGTGGTGGGACAGCATATTCAAAGTGCTGAAAGAAAAACAAGAAAACAAAGTGACAAGCAAGATCTTTATATTCAGCAAAGCTGTCTCAAAATGAAGGCAAAATTAAGACATCCTCAGATTAAAGAAAAAAATTGAAAGATTTGTTGCTATGAATCCTGCAATATAAGACATTGTAAAAGAAGTTCTTCAGCATGAAAGCAGTGACAGCAAACATCAATTAAAGTCCATATGACACAAACAAAGATCTCCATTAGGCAATAATAAACAAAGTATAATTACATACTGACATACCTTTCTGATCAAAACTCTTTTTTTTTTTTTTTTTTTGGAGACGGAGTCTCGCTCTGTCGCCCAGGCTGGAGTGCAGTGGCCGGATCTCAGCTCACTGCAAGCTCCACCTCCCGGGTTTGCGCCATTCTTCTGCCTCAGCCTCCCGTGTAGCTGGGACTACAGGCGCCCGCCACCTCGCCCGACTAGTTTTTCGTATTTTTTAGTAGAGACGGGGTTTCACCGTGTTAGCCAGGATGGTCTTGATCTCCTGACCTTGTGATCCGCCCGTCTCGGCCTCCCAAAGTGCTGGGATTACAGGCTTGAGCCACCGCGCCCGGCCATGATCAAAACTCATTTAAAGAGCAATTGTATAAAACAATATATATGATATATATTATATTATATATATGACTATATATAATATTTTATATATATAATTGTATTTTCTGGCATATAACATATACAAATATAGTGTAGTTGACTAAAAAACACAAAGGAGAAAGTTGAGAGTGAAGCCATATTGTTGTAATGAGATGAAACCAGATGATAACAGAAATTCATAGGAAGAAATGGCACATAAGTTTAACATAAAATAAAACAAACACTATAAACATATTTGCATTTTATTTTCACTGTCTTCTTCAATAGATATATAATTATATGAAGAAATAATTATAGCAATGTATTGTTTGGTATATAACATATATAGACATAATACATATAAAAATAATAGCACATAAAAGTGGGTGGGAATGGAGTTATATAGAAGTAAAGGTTCCATATTTTACAGGGATTAATTTATTACATATCTGATATTGATTCTCATAAGATTTATATTAGAAGAAAATAATCCAAAAATATGATAAAATCATTAGAGGAATAGAAATTGTACATTAAAATAATGTATACTTAATACAAATAAAATACTAAGGGAGAAACAGAGGAACAAAATAGTCATGAGCCATTTAGAAACAAACAAAAACAAAGTGGCAGATGTAAATCCAACCATATTAAGAATATATGTGAATGAATTAAACAACCTAAGCAAAAGGGAAATATTGTCAAACTATATTTAAAAAAAGACACATTCCATGCTGTCTACAGGAGATACACATTAGTCTCAAAGATAAAAAGTTTGAAAATAAAATAATGGAAAAGATACACTATACAGAAAGCAACCATAGGAGAGTCAGACTGGCTATATTTCTATCAATAAAAATGAACACTGAGATAAAAATGTTACAAGATAGGTTATAAAATGGTCAATCACAAAGATTCAACAATTCAAACATATATACCCCTAACGACAAAGCCCCCCAAAAATATCAAGCAAAAACTAATAGAAATGAGGGGAGAAACAGAATTTCAACAATGATAGTTGCAGACTTCAATATCTCTCTTTCAATAATGGATAGAAAAACTATGCAGATAATCAAGAAGATACACAAGAACTGAAGAACACGAAAATCAACTAGACCTAGAAGATACTGATAAAACATTCCATCTAACAAACAACATTATACACATTATTTGCAAGTACACATGGAACATTTTCCAGGATAGATCATATATTAGGCCTTAAAACAAGGCCAAACAGGCTTTAAAAGATTATAATAAAGCAAAATACGTTTTCTGACTACCAAAGATTTAAATTAGAAAACAATAAAAGAAAGAAAATAGAGAAATGTACAAATATGTAGAAGTTAAACCACATTCAATGAAAGGGCCAATGTGTCAAAGAATAAATCACATGTGAAATTTGAAAATCTTTAAGATGAATGAAAACACAAACAAAACACAGCAAAAAATTATGAGATGTAGCTCAATAAATAATTAGTGGGAAAATTATAGCTGTAAACATCTATACTAAAAAATCTCAGATAGGCTAACTATAAAATGAGAAAAATAAGAACAAATTAAAACTAACATAAGCAAGAGATAGAAATAATAAAGATTGAAGCAGAAATAAATAAAACAAACTGGAAACACAATCAAGAAAATCAGTGGAAGCAAAGATTGATTCTTTTAAATGATCAACACAATTGATAAGCCCTTTGCTAGACTAACCATGAAAAAAAAGGAAAGACTAAAATAATTAACATAGGGAATTAAACAGAGGATATCACTATCAAATTTGCACGAGTGAAAAAATGCTTATAAGGGAATACTGTAAACAATTGCATGCTAAATAGACAAATTCCTAGAATGGCATAAGCTAATAAACTGACTCAAGAAATAGAAAATCTGAATAGACCTATAACAAATAAAGATACTAAATTCGTAATTTAAAAGCTTCCCAGAAGAGCCCAGATCCAAATGGTTTCACTGGAAAATTCTACAGAACATTTAAACAAGAATTAACAGCAATTCTTCATAAAATGTTGCAGAAAAGTGAAGAGGAGGGAGCATTTCCCAACTCAGTATTGTATTGTAATGCCAGTATTACCCTGATGTCAAAACCAAGATATCACAAGTACAGATCAATATTTCTTATGAATGTACATGCAACAATCCTCAAGAATATACTAGCGAACTGAATTCAGCAACATTTAAAAAGATTATACACTATGACTAAGTAGGATTATACCAGCAATGGAAGATATATTTACTATCCCCAAATCACCCAACGTAATATATCATATTAAGAGAATAGAAGACAAAAACCACATGATTATTTTAAAATACGCAGAAAAATCATGACAATATCTAACACACTTTCATGGTAAGAAACAACCAACAACTAGGAATAAAAATGAAATTCCTCAACATGACAAAAGACATCAACAAAAAGCCTACAACTAACATTATACTTGATGAAAAACTGAATGCCTTCCACCTACTGTCAAAAACAAGACAAATATATGTCCACTCTAACCAATTCTGTTTAATATACTTTAGCAAAAAATAGGTATGTAAGATGTACAAATTGGAAAGGAAGAAGTAAAATTATCTCTATTGGTAGATGACATTATACTGTATATAGAAAATCCTAAGAAATCCACTAAAAATCTATTAGAACTACTCGTCAATTTAATCAAGGTAGCAGGATACAAAAAAATATACAAAATCGCATTGCTGTAAGTGTCAATGAAAAGGAAAAAAATAATTTACAATGGTATCAGAAGATACTAATATTTAGAAATGTATTCAAAAAACAAATGCACAATTTATGGATTGTAAATCACAAAACACTACAGAAAGAAATTATTAAAGAGATAAATAAATGGGATGGGAAAATAACCACGTAAATGGATTCAAAGAATTAATATTTTTATGATAGATATACACCAATAGGTAAAGAATAGTATTTTCAACAAATGTTTGTGAGACAACGGGATATCTACAAGCAAAATAAAGAAGTGTAACCCTTACCTTACATCACACAGAACAATCAACTCAAGTGGATCACAGACCTAAGTATAAGGAGGAAAAAAACTCTTGGAAGAAAGCATAGAAATAAATCTTCATAACCTTCACAATTGCTTAACCTAAGGTTAAGCAATTAGTTATTAGATATGACAGCAAAAGCACAAGGAATAAGACAGAAGATTGATACACTGCAATTCATCAAAATTGAAAATGTCTTTGCTTCAGAAGACATCATAAAGAAAATGAAAAGACAACTGCCTGAATGGGACACAATATTTTTTTTTTTCATATAGAAAAGTTTTATTCTTTACTTAACTTCATGTATAGCTTTAAAGTTAGATATTTCCATTTATCAACTCATTAATATTTTAAAATCTAATTTTATATTTTATTATCATTATTTTTAAGTTTTTACTTCACTTTACTTCTAGACCAATTCAATTCTACATTGGAATATCATTACTTACTTTGTTAAAACCATATTTTTCCAATCAAGTCCCGCTTTATGTATAACCCCCAACTAGTAGATGGAGGTAAGAAGTAAGGTGCCTCTCTTTCCCCACACTCTCAGAAGTATATTTTATAATTAAACATAAACTTTACTCCACTTATGAGCATGGTGGCCAAACATTTTGGGTTATCAAACCATCCTGGC
>NW_012110219.1:813701-886687 GCF_000951045.1 Mandrillus leucophaeus | reverse complement strand
GTTTGCTCTTGCTTCTCTAATTCTTTTAATTGCGATGTTAGAGTGTCAATTTTAGATCTTTCCTGCTTTCTCTTGTGGGCATTTAGTGCTATAAATTTCCCTCTACACACTGCTTTAAATGGGGACACAATATTTTAAAATCATCTATCCCATAAAGGACTTGCATAGATAAACTGTCTCAATAATAAATAGACAATCCAATGTTTTAAAAGTTGGCAAGGAATTCTAAGAGACACTTCTCTTAAGAAGATATACAAATGGTAAGCACATAAAAAGATATTCAACATCATTAGTTCTTAGAGATCTGCATACCAAACCCAAAATGGCATAATGGTTCATAACCACAAGAATCAGTATAACCAGTAAGACAGACAGCAAGTGTTTGTGAGGATGTAGAGAAATTGGAATCCTCATATATTGTTCTTGGGAATGTAAAAAATTGTAGTTGCTTTGAAATACAGTCTGGCAATCCCTTAAAAAGAGACGAAGAGTTACCATATGATGCACAATTTCCAATCCTAGTTGTCTACTCAAGATAACTAAAAACATATAACCACAAAAATTATACCTGATTATTCATAGCACTACTATTCATAATAGCAAAAAGTGGAAAAACCACAGATGTCCATAAACTGATGAATGGAAAAACAAAATGAAGGCTTTCCAAACAATACACTATATTCGCCACTAAAAAATCTCAAGTACTGATGTATTCTGAAGTTTGAATGAACCTCAAAAATATTAGACTGAAGTTCTTCCCTGGACAAAATAGCATACACTTGTTTCTCCTTGTTCCTTTCCACTAGAGACAACCCTAAACCATGGATATAATGCAAGAGACAACTAAAAAGGAACTCTGAAAGGAGGAAGGCAAACTTTTATGTGGAAGGCAAACTAGAAGAACACAACAAGGCATCATGTGACCCCCACCCAATAGAAAAAAGAGGACCTAGACCTAGTATTTCCCAACTCCTAACATACTAACGTAATTTGACTCAGACAGGTTAATTTCTCCCTTGGCTTCAACAATAATACTGCCAAAGTAGCTAGGGGACCCAAGTAGAACCAGAAAGAGGGATGTTATTAGAAATACTGCGGACAATAAAGATACAAAAAATGTACTAGCCTTCCCAACTGGGTCCAAGACCCTCCTCCAACCACTGCACGGGCAGGGAGCACTCAGAAATCACGAAACGTCAACTTCGCAGAATTTTATTCATATTCATTGGTATATGGTATTAATTGGTGTGATGCACTATATTTTACCCATTCTTAAGAGATGGTGGTTTAATTTCTAGGTTGTGTCCAGTTTGGGCTATTAAGAATTTGTGTTTCTATATGCCTTTCGGCACATGTTAATTTTCTTTCTTTCTTTTTTTTTATTTAATTTTTTTTTTTTTTTTTTTGAGACAGGGTCTCACTCTGTCGCTCAGGCTAGAGTGCAGTGAAGCGATCTTGGCTCACTGCAACCTCTGCCTCCTAGGTTCCAGCGATTCTCCTGCCTCAGCCTCCTGGGTAGCTGCGATTACAGGATCGCGCCACCACACCCAGCTAATTTTTGTATTTTTAGTAGAGATGGAGTTTCACCATATTGGCCAGGTTGGTCTCGAACTGGCCAATATGGTGAATCCGCCCGCCTCAGCCTCCCAAAGTGTTAGGATTACAGGCGTGAGCCACTGCGTCTAGCCTGGCACATGTTAATTTTTAGGATGATTATATGTTAGAGTAGAATTACTGTGTCATGTTGTATGTGTATATTCAGCTTAATAGAACCTGCCAGAACTTTGCCAGAGTCCTGACTCCAATTTCTCCTCCAACAAACAATATGTGAGAGTTTCTCACAGACATAAGGTATTGTCAGGGTGAGAGCCTCATGTTTGCCCCGGCCTTATGGGTGGGAAAAATTCTCCTATAGCAGGGAGTGTGAGACCAGGCAGAGCATGGCAGCGTTACTGAGCTGATGAGACAGAGATGGAAATTTGGGGGCTGTTAATGCAGCTGTGATTTACCTGGTAGGGCACTGAAGATGGGGGAGCTATGCACAGAACAAGGACAGAAGTCAATGTGGGAGTTCAAAATAGGTTCTTGTTAAAGGGCTAGGCTGCACATGTGCACAAGACTCATTAAGGCCCAGCAGGGAGTGAATGTGAGGTTTAATGAAGAACAAAAATACCAGAGGACTTACACAGTGTTCAAAGATTCTGGAGTTTTGGCCTAGCCAGAGTACAACAACCTACAGTAACCTGTGAGATAATGTTCAATCATCAAACATATTTTAGTCAGAGTCCAATATAAAGAGAAAGAGAAATGGATCAGAAAGATACATGATTTGTATAAAAGTGGCCCCAAATTCTCAAGTTTTCAGAAATATGTCAAATTGCAAACATAAGATTAGTGGAACCAAATCTGGTTAAATAAAAACAGATATGCATGTGGGTATATAATACTTAAACAGCTAACAGCCAAATAATAAATAAATTAAAAGTGCCAGAGAAACAAAAATTAACTGCCTACCTGGGAAGGATGATTTAAACAATGGCCGTCTTTTCAAGAGCATCCATGGAGACACGGAGAAAATGGGGCAGCATTTTTCCAAGGCTCAAAGAAAATAAATAAAATTTTCAATGCAGAACACTATGTCTAGAAAAATTATCCTTCCAAACTCAGCAGGAAATGAGACATCTTTTCAAGAGCATCCATGGAGATCTGGAGAAAATGGGGCAGCATCTTTCCGAGGCTCAAAGAAAATAAATAAAATTTTCAATGCAGAATACTACGTCTAGAAAAATTATCCTTCCAAACTCAGTAGAAATAAGACGCATCCACACGATCAAACGTGAGACGATTTGTTCTGGATAACCTGCAATGCAAGGAATACTACAGCAATGTCTTCAGACTGAAGGGAAATAACCCTTCATGAAAACTAAAAACTACAGAAAGGAGCCAAGCACACTAGAAAAGAAAATTATGTAGATAAACATAAGTCAATTTTTCTACTGATTTTGAAAAATAACTCAATGTATATAACAAAACTGATGATAATATTGTATATGTAAAATATATGAAAACAAGACCACAAAGGAAAGAGGATGAAAAGGAAATACAGTGTTGTGAAGTTAACATTTATGTGGAGTGGTACTAACATAGTTCCAAGTAGAATAAGATAGGATAAAGATTCATATGCCAATCCCCAAAGCAACAATTCAACACAGTATAGGTAGTAATCTGGTTACTATGGTAGTATAACGAATTCTCCAAAAACTTATATTTTATAATATACTCATTATTTACTGTTTTTGTTTTCAAATAGGCTATACCTCAATAAAAGTACTGCCACCATATGGCTCATACCTGGCACATGTTAGATGCTGAAGAAAAATGTATTGAACTTATGGATATTTAACTTGAAATAAATTAATATAATGATAAAAAAGATGCACTCCTTGGGAAGATCATTTGCATTAACAGAAATCGTTTATCTTAGGCACATACAGATTGAATAAATTTTCTATAAAAGAAAAATCTACAGACTCACAAGTATTTCGATAACTAGTACTTGTAAAGATGAACACTTCCACTGAAGAGGCAAACAAGCCTCTTTCAGCCCAACCACCCTGCTGAGAAAAACTAGGAAATCTGGAAGATATTAAATACATTGTTTGAAGGCACCATAAACCAAAGGAAGAAAGCAGATAGAATCCCAGGAGACAAGCTTGTGTAATGAGAACCACTCAAATTTGCTACGGCTTCTCGCCTGAAGGCTTTTGCTGATTTTAAGGATGTAATTGAGGATCCAAGATGCTAAGCAGAATGTTGTAGCTGAGAAGCTAAGCAGCTGTGAAGGGCATTCAGGAGTTTCATCCAACTGAGAGGATGCATATTAGACCTAACAGTGCACAAAGGAAACAAGCCAGAGAAAACAAACCAGAGGTTCATTTGGCATCCCCAAGGAATTATATCTTGATATTGATATAACCTAAAATAGAAAACTCCACACAAAACCTGAGATCCAGTTTCCAAAGAATTCAATCTCTGATTGTGATGAGATGAACTATCCTAACCCTGCCTCTCAAATGCAAAAGTAAAGATATAATATCCCAGAAAGTCCAATTACCTCTATATGACTTCATATAGAAAAGCCAGGCTGCAATCAAAAGTAGCCACAAATGCAGAAAGCAAATTGGAAGGAAAAGATTTAGCATCAGGCTTGGGATCCATTTTCTCCATGTACTGAGGATGCCTCAAACAGAAAACACTAAGACTTGATTTTACACCCATGCAATTTAGAACAACAGTGGGATACCACTAAATGCCTATTACATGAACAGCAGCAAAAAATACAGACCATAAAAAGTTCTGGCAAATGTAATTCTCCTACACTGCTGGTAGAGTGCAAAACAGTATATTCACTGCACAACACATTGACATATTTAAAATAACTGAAAGGCAGAAATATCATGTGATCCAGTTATTTTGTTCCTTAAAATTTTTCCAAGGAAAAATGACATTATATGTCCATACAAAGACTCCTAGAAGAATGTCCATAACATGGGAAAGGGTGGAGAGCCTGGGCAATATCAAAGGGAAAAGGTAGAAGGTTCATAAGAAACTTTGGTGCAGGATGAGTGGATATTTACATTGTCTTGATTGTAGTATTGGTTTCTTAAGTATACACATATTAAAACTTATATGTTAACTTTAACGTTGTATAGTTTAAGTCAATTATACTTCAATAAATATATTCCAAATGTGCCTTATGCATCAAATGTCTCAAAGAAAGTTCAGACCATTAAACTCAAAAGAGAATGCTTGAAGATAGAATACTAAGAAATTTAATATTTATATGAAATATTTAAGACAGAATAATCCTCCAGAATAAATTGGAAAAAACTAAGCCAAAAAATGTAAAACTAAAATTAAATCAATAAATGAATATTTGTAATTACATTAAATATATTTTTGATATTGTTGTTTTTCTTCTTTTTGAATAGAGCACAAAAATGATAAACCCTTGACAACAATTATGAAAAAAAGCCAGGTATTATCATTACCAGGAACATAAAGAGGATTATCACTACAGCTCCTTGAGACATATACATTAACAAAGTTATATTGATAAATTTGAAGTTACATGAGATCAGTAAATTCTAGAGAAAAAAAATCAGCTTATCAAGAACAAAAAAAGCTTTAGGAAATCTCGATAATTCTATATTTAACAAATTACATCTGCAATTAAATCCTTCCTACCAATGATTCTACACACTACTGTTTGATGACCTACACTCTTTACCATAATGAGAAAGAATGCCAACTTTGCACAGTCTTTTCCAGACAAAAGAAACACTTCTCAATGATTTTATTAGAGTGCTATATGCTTTACACCAAAATAGTATCACAAAGAAGATATAAGAAAGGAAAATCAATGGTTTATAGTGAAGGACCAGAGAAATGGAGCTCTATCTTTCCAATGCTGAAAGAAAAAAGAGAAAACTGCCAACCCAGAATTACATACGTAGAAAAACTTTGCTTCCAAACTGATAGTGAAATAAGATATTCAAACCTGAGACAAACTGCCACTGGGAAAACTATAAAACAAATAGTGCTAAATGAAGCCATTTAGGGTAAGGGAAGATAATATCTTACAGAAACCAAGAATTTTAGGAAGGAGTGAAAAACTCTGAAAAGAGAAAATATGTGGATAAATATATAATATGATTTTCTATTATTTATTTAAATAACTGAGATCAATGATAAATGTACTGAAGTTACAGATATTTAACTTGAAATAAATTAAGTATAATGATAAAAAAGATGCACTCCTTGGGAAGATCATTTGCCTTAACAGAAATTGTTTATCTTATGGACATATAGATTGAAGAAATTTTCTATAAAAGAAAAATCTACAGACTCACAAGTATTCCAATAACTAGTATTTGTAAAAATGAACACTTCCACTGAAGAAGCAAACCAGCCTCTTTCATTCCAACCTTCCTGCTGAACAAAACTAGGAAATCTGGAATATACTAAAGATTTCTTTAATAACTATTCTACTTCAGCCAAACATCACAGAAAACCAAAGCTCCCATCCTCAACCATTCATCAAAAATGTACCTTCACCACTATGTAACTAGTTAACCCAAACTGCCACCACATGTGATCCAACAAAGCCCAGTAGGGAGCTGGTACTTTCATACTTGCTGGGTGGTAAAGAGCATGCCCTCAACCACACCACTGGTGTCAAAAGAGAGCATGTGGGAAATCTGGACTTCCCCTCCCTAAGAATTAATGAAATACTGCTCCCCTCCCTTCTGGAGTGCTGTCAGAGGAGACTCAGTGGAGATTAATGGTTTCACAACAGCACATGGTGAAAAGGTTAAAAAAAAAGTCACTCTATACATTGTCAGTGAAGTTCATATGAGGAGCTATAACCTGACACTCCTACTCTCCCCATCAGGGAGGAATGAGTGGAGGCCTAGACAGGGACCAGAACTCCCAACCCCAACCACGAGTAACCAGGAACATCCCTCATTCAGGAGTCAATGGAGGTCAAGGATGGAATACTCTTTTACACTCACCTGGTAATAGAGTTAGTACCTTCACCTTTCCCCTGCTTGTGTGGTGCAGAGGAGCTAATTATTGATACTGAAGGCAAAAAAAAAAGAAATTACCCAATCAGGACAACAGATAGGGAATAGAAGGGAGAAAAAAAGGAACAAAATCTCAGGGACCTGTAGGTCAATAAGAAAAGTTCCAACATTTCTGTGACTGCGATCCCATAAGGAGTGGATAGAGTATAGGACTGAGAATACTTTAGAATAGGATGCCTAAAAACTTCCCAGCTTGTCAAAAGAAATCTACAGATTCAAGAGCTTAGTGAAACACAATTAGGATAAACCTGAAGAAATTCATCCCAAGACCCCTCATGGTCAAACTTCTGGAAACTAAAGGCAAAACAAAGTTATTGAAAACAGCAAGAGAGAAATTATACCTTGCCTATAGGGAAAGTACAAAAACATTCAAATCAGGTCAAATTTATCATCTGGTTTCTACAGGGAAGCCGGAAGCAAGTTCCACAATTTTAAAATGCTGAAAGAAAAGAATGGTCAACCCAGAATCCTATATTCAGTGAAAATATTCTCAGAAATCAAATATAAAGTGAGACATTCTCAAATGAAGGAACACTAAGAAAATTTATTGCCAGCACAACTACCCTAAAAGAATGGCTAAAAGCAACTTATCTAAACAGAGAAGATTGATAAAAGAAGTAATCTTGGAATATCAAAAAAAAGAAGAAGGGACAGGGTTATCAAAACACAGGTGAATACAATAAACTAACTTTCCCCTCTTGAGCTTTCTAAATTAGGTTTTTCACTCTAAGTAAAAATTATAACATTTTCTGACGTGGATCTCAAGTGTGTAGAATAAATATTTAAGACAAATGAATTCAGGGGTATAGTAAATAGAGATAATAGAAGATAAGGTTTCTAACACATTACTAAAGTGGTAAAATGATGACAGATTATGATATCTATCTATGTATCTATCATCTATCTGTTGTTCAGAGTAATCAGTAAAATGAGTAATGCAAAAATGTATATTCAAATACACTACAGATAAATACAAATTGAATTAAAAAAATTAAGTACTCACACGCAGACAGAAAAGAGAATACTGAGAAACAAAATCAGAGAGAACAAACAGAATAAAAAATTAACGGCACACTTAAGTGCTAACATACAGATAATATTAAGTGAAAATACCCTATATATACCAACTAAAATACTGATATTGGCTGAGTGAATTAACAAAAAAGTGACTTAACTATTTTTCTGTCTACAACAATTGCATTTTAAATATGATATAGGCAGATTAAAAGTAAAGGATGAAGCATAAAGAAAAGACAAATATTTGAGATGATGGATATCCCAAATGCACTGATTTCATCTTTGCAAATCATATCAATGTATTAAATTATCATATGTACCCCCAAAATATGTGCATTCATTATATAGCAACCAAAAATATATAAAATGTATAAAAATAATGAAATGCAAACAAAAAGGATGAGGAAAATATATCATACCAAAAATAATCAAGAGAAATCAGGAATCACAATATAAACATCAGATAAAGCAAAATTCAGAGCAAAGAAAACTATAAGAAATAAAGATGGACATTATATAATAACAAGTGGTCAATCCAAAAGAAGATATAGTAATCTTAAACATGCATGCACCCAACAAACGGAGCTACAAAATATGAAAGCAAAGCTGATGCAACTGAAAGGAGAAATAGATTAATCTACAGTAGCTGGAGACTTCAACCTCCCTCTGTTAACCACTGATAGAATAACTACGCAGAGTCAGCAAAGATTTTAAAGAAAATAACATCATCAACCAACAGGATTTAACTGTCAATTATAGAATACTGCATCCAACAATAGTAGAGTACAAATTACCTTTCTGTGTCCATGGAATATACACCAAGACAGACCGTATCATGGTGAATAAAATAAATCTCAACAAATTTAAAAAATCTAAAATCATAAGAGTGTGTTCTCTGACCACAATGGAATCAAACGGAAACTAGTAACAAGAGCATAACAGCAAAATCTCTAAAAGTTTGAAAACAAAATGATACACTTGGAAATAATCCATGAGTCAAATAGATACCATCAAGAATTTTTTTAAAAGTCTTTGAAATAAAGGAAAAAGAAAATGCAGCATAAAGGAAAAAGAAAATGCAGCATATAAACATTTAAGACAGAAAACAGAAACAGAAAATAGTATATTAAAGAGGAAAAACTTTTCAATTCATTTTATGAAGCTAGTATTACCATTATATCAAAATTAGACAAAGAAGTACCACAACAAAAAACATAAACCTACAGACACAAAATTTCAACATGATACCAGCAAATAGAACTCAGTGATACATAAAAGGTTTACAAGTTGATTTAATTCCAGGGATATAAGGCATACACACACAAAAAAGGTAACCATGGAAGGTGATGGATATGTAAATTTGTTTATAGCAATCCTTATCAAAACAGCAAGTCATACAGGTTAAAAATATACAATAAAATTTTTTAAAAACAATCAATGTAATCTACCATATTAGCATGCTAAAGAATGAAAATGACATGAACATAGCAACTGAAGCAAAATGAATTAACCAAATTCAATACCCATTCATGATAACAACTTTCGGAAAGAGAAAAATAAAGAACTTCCTAAAGTTGATAAAAAGCATCTGCCAAAAACTTACAGCATACATTATACATAAAGGTGAAATACTGAATGCTTTCCTATTAAATTCAAGAATAAGGCAAGTAGTTTACTTTTACCAGTTTTGTTCAAGATAGTGCTTGCTGTTGATCCAAGGAAAGAAAGCAATAGAAGGCATATAAACCTAAAAGGAAGAAAGAAAACTACCTCCATTTGCTGATGAACTAAAGTCTACACAGACAATCCCAAAAAATCTACAAAAATCACTTAGAAATAAGAAGTGGCTGGATGTGGCAAGTCATGCCTATATTCCCAAAGCTTTGGGAGGCCGAGGCAGAAGGACCACTTGAGGCCAGGAGTTCAAGACTAGCTTGGGCAACATAGCAAGACCGTGTCTCTACAGAAGATAAATTAAAAGATTAGCCAAGTGTCGTGGCAGAAGCCTGCAGTCCCAGCTACTTGGGAGGCTAAGAGTGGAGGATCGCTTGTGCCCAGAAATTGGAGATTACAATGAGCTATGATTGCGCCACTGCTCTCCAGCCTGGGCAACAGTGCAAAATCCTGTCTTTAAAAAAAAAAGTGACATTGGCAAGGTTATGTGATACAAAATAAACATGAAATCAATTTTATTTTTATATACTAATAATAGACATGTGGACACTGAAATAAAAAACAGATTGTATAATTGCTTCATAAATGAAATACTTAGAAGTAAATATAACAAAACATGTATACACATTGTACACTAAAAATTACACAACATTGATGAGATAAATCAGAATATCTAAACAGAGAGACATACTGTGCATTTGAATTGGACTGTTCAACAGAGTAAGTTTAAATTCTCACAAATTTTAAAAAAAGAAAAATACAGGTTTAACACAATTCCTAAGTAAGTAAATTCTAATACATTTATTGTAGTTATTGAGAAGATTGTTCTAAAATTGATATAACTAGCAAAATTTTGAAATAATAAAATACATTGAGAACTCACTGCACTCACTTTCAAGATGTATTATATAGCTATAGTAATAGAGATAGTGTGGTATTCATAGTGAGATGGACGCATAGATGAATGAAAAAAAAGAATTCAGAAATAGCCCCATACAGTATGGTCAACTGATTTTAGATAAAGCTGCCAAAGCAGGCCGGGCGCAGTGGCTCACGCCTGTAATCCCAGCACTTTGGGAGGCCAAGGTGGGCAGATCAGGAGGTCAGGAGATCGACACCATCCTGGCTAACATGGTGAAATCCCATCTCTACTAAAAATACACACACAAAAAATTAGCTGAACGTGGTGGCACACGCCTGTAGTACCAGCTACTCGGGAGGCTGAGGCAGGAGAATCGCTTGAACCTGGGAGGTGGGGGTTGCAGTGAGCGCAGATAGAACCACTGCACTCCAGCCTGGGCGACAGAGCAAGGCTCCGTCTCAAAAAAGAAGAAGAACAAAAAAGCTGCAAAAGCAATTCAACTGGGAAATAATTGTACATTTTCAAAAATTGTGCTATAGCAATTGGATAGCCATAGGACAAAAATTAAACCTCAAAAGTTCACACTTCATACAAAAAGCAACTCAAAATATATCATAGATATAATTATTTTTATAAAAACTACTTAAAAAACTTAAGGAAAGAAATAGAATGAAAACATTCAGGACATTGGGCTAGGCGAGGAGTTATTAGATTTGACACCAAATATCAAACTATATAGTATTTCATACAGAAAATCCAGCATACAATAAAAAATAAGTAAACATGCAAAAGAATGAATGAAAAGGATTAGCATCTGGCCTTTGATTTGTTTTCTCCATTTACTGTGGATGCCTGGGACAGAAAGAACTATGACTTGGTTATACTCATGCATTGTAACGTGACAATGAGATTACTATTGCATACCTACTAGGAGGGCTACAGTTAAACATTCTGAACTTAACAAGTGCTATAAAGAATGCAGAGCAACTGCAACGTTCATACTGCTGGTAATGTGTAAAATGGTACAATGTTGCAAACTAATTTGTCATATTGTAAAATAGCTCAAAAATACACTAATCATGTGACCTAGTCATGCATTCCTTGAAGTTTATCCAAAACATGAAAGTCTATGTCCATAAAAAGACTTGTACAAGAACATGCATAGCATGGTGAAAAGGAGGAATATTGAGGCAGGATCAGTAGACAGGGCATACATATATGCACATGAAAATTTGAAAAGGTAGGTGGAATGGATATTTACATTATCTCACTGATGGAAACTGTTTCACAAATATATACATATCCCAAAATGTATATTGTTTATTTTAAAGTTGCACAGTTCAAGTCAATTATACCTCAATAAAGCATGATTGAGATGGACCAAAATATCTGTCTAAAGGAAAATTTATAGCATTAATTGTACAAACAGAAATGCTGAAAATTTAATATCTCATAGTCCACCTCAAGAAATTGAAAAAACAGAGTTATTAATTACTAAAATAATTGAAGACATGAACCAATAAAATAGAGATAAGTTAACAAAATTTTAATAATTTTAAAGGAAATATTGACAAATCCCAGTTTTTATTTTAAATAGAATAAAAACTGACAAATCTCTTGCAAAACTTATCAAGAAAAGTAAAATACACATGTTACAGTATCAGAAATGTAGACAGAAACATCACTACAGATCCTGCAGAGAAATACATATTATAAACAAAATTATGCTATAAATTTTAAATTTTATAAAATGATAAAAAATCTAAAGCCTAAGAATTCTCAATAGTCCTATGATTATTAAATAAATTGTATCTATAAAGAAAATCCTTCCTACCAATTAATTCCACATCCTAGTGCCTGAATTCCTGATCATTTTCACATAATGAGAAAGAAACAACACCAATCTTGCACAAACTCTTCCATGGAACAGAAAAGCATTCCTCCAAATGTTCTGGATGACCCTTATAAACTTTACACCTAATTTATCAGGAAATCAAAGGTTTACATCCTGCCAGTTCAAGTTTATACCCCTCCAATAACCTCATATTAAGATACAATATAGTGACTTGCTAGTATTTAACTTGCACTAAGTACTAAGCACATTTAATAGAGTAATTGCTAATTTACACTTTGTGTATATACTTAGGTGCAATGCAAAGTTCATTTGTTAAAATACTATTACAATTATACCAAATGCAAAATTATCATATATTAAGGCTGTGGAAGTGTCAAGCATTTCCACTTATTATTTTATGTTCTGTATATTGCTTGTTACTGATAAATTGATATTTACTATATTTATGTAAATCATTTCTCATATACAGTATATTTTCTCAAAACATGATGTTATCATATGTTATATAACAGCTCTAGACTGAAAATATTTTGCAATAAGCAATACATTTATCACTTCATCATTCTTTATCAAGAGATTGGTGTTTCTCATTAAATTTCTCATTAAATCTCTCATTTAAGTCATAGTAATATCAGATCTGCAGTAATAACAACAAACAACATTACTTGGGAGTGTGCTTATTTTTTAACTTTTGGAAAATATGTGCAGATATATTTATGTTTTAAATATAAAATAAATTTTTGGCTTTTTGGCTTTTGTTGTTTCTCATACCAGCTATATATTTTTTATTTTGCTTTGCTTTATTGCTAGTGTCAGTCAAATACATTCTTTTTATTTGCCTAAATGAAATAACTTAATTGATGTAAAAACTATTGAAGTTTTCAAAATATTTTATTAGTAAACCATATATTTGGCATTTATATGAAATATAAATAATAGTAATGAAATGAGTGAACATATATCCATCAAAAACTTCAAAAAATAAATGTAGAATATCAATCCATGAACAATGGTTTGAATGATGGCTGCCTTCTCAACAGAATCCACGGAGAACTGGAAAAATGGTACAGCATCTTTCCAATGCTGAGAAACAAGATAACAATTTTGAACCCAGAATCATAAAAACAGTTTCTATGCCACAAACAGGTCCAAAGGCAAGGGAGGAATATCTTTTTGTTCAGAGGCTTAAGTACAACCTTTCACCAAGAATGCTGACAAGACAGGCTAAAAGATGAAAACATGAGGAAAAATCTAAGCAAGGATATCAGAAGCTGCACACTACGGTAAAAATAGACTTCACAAAATTAGCCCAGTCTTGTCAACAAATAAACAATAAAACAACAATAAACCAGATGAGGAATAAATCTCAAGATTTAATACATTGTATTACCTTATATGTCCAGTACTCAACAACAAAATAAAAATTCTAAAACTATGAGACATGGGAAAAAAGAGGAAAAGTGTGACAAATATATAGGACACAAGACAGACAACAGAAACTGCCTTTGCAGAGACCAAAATGTTGGAGTAGCAGACAGGCTTCAAAACAGCTATCATAAATGTGTTTTAAAAACAAAAGGAAACTATGTTTATAAAATTAAAAAATATAATGTTAGCTTAAAATCTGTGCATTTCACTGAATTGCTCATTCAATAAAATGAAAGAAAAAAATGAGTAATTATCAAGTTTTGAAGAAAATGTTTACATAAAATATGACAAAAAGGCCACAAGGAAAAGGCAGGGATACAAGGAGTTTTTCTGCTGTTAGGTTGCATTTACACAAATTGGTACTTTCTGGCCGGGCGTGGTGGCTCACCCCTGTAATCCCAGCACTTTGGGAGGCCAAGTCAGGTGGATCACAAGGTCAAGAAATTGAGACCATCCTGGCCGACGTGGTGAAATCCCGTCTCTACAAAAAATACAAAAATTAGTTGGGCGTGGTGGTGCGCGCCTGTAGTCCCAGCTACTCAGAAAGCTGAGTCAGGAGAATCACTTGAACCCAGGAGGTGGAGGTTGCAGTGAGCCGAGATTGCACCACTGCACTCCAGCCTGGAGACACAGTGAGACTCCAGCTCAAAAAATAAATAAGTAAATAAATAACGAAAAAAGTAATAGGTAACATTTTGGCTTTTAACGTAGCTTTTAAAATTACCACAAAATTTATACTCTATAATATATTACATATTGACTTGTTTGTTTTTCACTGGGCTATGCCTCAACAATGTACCTCTACCACGTAATCCATACCTGGCACATGTTGGGAACTGGGGAAACACTTAGGCAATCAATGAAAAAAATCTAACATTAAGCAAATAAACACAGGAGAATCGCTTGAACCCAGGAGAGGGAGGTTGCAGTCAGCCAAGATCGTGTCACTGCACTCCAGCCTGGGCAACAGAGCAAGATTCTGTCTCAAAAATAAAATAAAAATAAAAAAGAGAGAGACAGAAAAGATAAACCCTTCAGAAAATTATTTGTCTTTTAAGAAAAATTTTAATCTTATTGATATAAAGACTGGGTTAATTAGGCATAAGAGGAAAAACAATTAAACTTATTTCAAAAAGGAGAATATATGGAGCTCTTTTCAGGAATGACTGAGAAGCTCTATCAGACAAACCATTCCGCTGAGAAAAACTAGAAAAGCTGGAAGATATTAAAGACATTCTTCAAAGGCACTACTAACCCAAGGAAGCAACCACTTGATGAGACGAGTTCTCAAAACAGAAGCCCAAGGGATGAAACCCAAGTTTGGTACCTCTTTTCCCCTCAAAATATATGCTAACTCAAAGTGGGTGATTGAGAAGCCAAGATACTAATCACGAAGCTGTGGTTTAGACACTATGCAGCTAAGCAGGTATTTTAGTAGTCTCAAAAACTCAGGGGACACAGATCAAAACTGACAGTGCACCAGGGAGAAAGAAACAGGAAGGCAACCCAGGGGTTCATGTGGCATCCCTGAGAGGCCATGCCCTAAATGCTTATATGAGCCAGAAATAGAAAACATCTCACAAAACCTGAGACGCAGCTTCAAAAGGAATATCCCTGATTGCTGACAGCTGCCCGCATGCTAACTGTCTCTTAGAAGCAAAAGCAAATGCTCACTAAAAAGGAAAAATTTTTCAAAATTTCCAATTATTTCTATGGTATTTCATACAGAAAATCCAGCATACAATAAAAATAACCATATAGGCAAAAGCATAAATGGGAAAGAAAAGATTAACAACAGGCTTGTAATCCATTTTCTCCACTTACTGGGAATAAATAGCAAGGAAAGATTGATGACTTGTGTATATCATGCAATTTAGAGCAACAGTGAGATATCACTGCACACCTATTAGAGGAGCTACAATTAAATATATTGACTAAAACAAGTGCTGGCAAGTATGTAAAGCAACTGTAACTCTCATAATATTGGTAGGATGTAAAACAGTATAATTATGTTGCAAAACATATTGATTTATTCTAAAACAACTTTAAAGTACACTTCGCACATGATCCAGCCATTCCACTCCTTGAAGTTTATCCAAGAAAAATGAAATTATACATTCATAAAAAGACTCATACAAGAATGTCCATAGTATAGTTTTAAGTTGGGTAGTGTGATGATTCTGGCTTTTCTCCTTTTGGTTAGAATTGTTTTGACTATTGGGGCTCTTTTTTGGATCTATACTATAAAGCTAAGGTAACCAAAACAGCTTGGTACTGGTACAGAAACAGACACACAGACCAACGGAATGCAGCAGAAAACTCAGAAAGGTAAGCCATACACCTACAACCATCTAATCTTTGACAAGTCCAACAAAAACAAGCAATGAAGCAATGGGCATTCAATAAATGGTGCTGGAATAAGGGGCTGGCCATATGCAGAAGATGGAAGCTGGACCCCTACCTTTCATTACATAGAAAAATTAACGCAAAACGGATTAAAGATTTAAATGTAAGACCGCGAACTATAAAAATCCTGGAAGACAACCAAGGAAATACTCTTCTCGACATCAGCCTTGGCAAAGAATTTTTGGCTAAGTCCCCAAAAGCAATTGCGGTAAAAGCGAAAATAGACAAGTGAAACCTAATTAAACAAAAGAGCTTCTGCACAGCAAAAGAAACTATCAACAAAGCAGGCAACCTACAGAATGAGAGAAGATATTAATAAACTATGCATCCAACAAAGGTCTAATATCCAGAATCTATAGGGACTTTAAACAAATCAACAAGAAAAACATAAATAACCACATTTAAAAATGGGCAAAAGACATGAAGAGATACTTCCCAAAAGATGCATACGACAGCCAACACACACATGAAAAATTACTCAGTATCACTAATCATCAGAGAAATTCAAATAAAAACCACGATGAGATAATGTATCACACAAGTCAGAGTGTCTATTATTAAAAAGTCAAAAAAACAACAGATGCTGGCCAGGCTGTGGAGAAAAGAAAACACTTTTACACTGTTGATGGGAATGTAAATTAGTCCAGCCATTGTGGAAAGCAGTCTGGAGATTTCTCAAAGAACTGAAAACAGAGCTACTATTCAACCCAGTATTCCTGTTACTGGGTACATACTCAAAGGAAAATAAATCATTCTACCAAAAAAGACATGCACTCACATTTTCATCGCTGCACTATTCACAATAGCTAAGACATGGAATCAACCCAGGTGCCCATCAATGGTAGACTGGATAAAGAAAATGTGGTACACGTACACCATAAAATACTATGCAGACATAAAATATAATGAAATAATACTACTTGCAGCAACATGAATGGATTTGGAGGCCATAATTCTAAGTGAATTAACACAGGAACAGAAAATCAAATACTGCATGTTCTCATGTGTTGGTGGGAGCTAAACATTTGATTTTGATTTTAACTTACTTATTTTATAATTTCAAAAAAGTGTATTCTCAAATATTAAATTTTCAGGATTTTGTCTTTGGCATTAATGCTCTAAATTTTCCTTTAGATACATGTTTTGGTACATGGCACACAGTTTTTAATAGCTTAATTAGGTATAATTGATTTCAGATGAACTGCACAATTTAATATATATTTGTGTGTGTGTTTGTGTGTGTGTAGTTGAGCACACATGGACATCAATATGGGAACAACAGACACTGAAGACTACTAGCAGGTGGAGGGAGAAAGAGGGGGTGAGTTTAAAAAATACCTATCCAGTACTATGATCACTACCTATGTGATGAGATCTGTACTCTAAGCCTCAGCATCACACAATATTCCCATGTAACAAACCTGCACATGTACCTCCTGTATCTAAAATCAAAGTTGAAGTTACTAACAATGAAGAATGTCCATGGTATGGGAAAGTGGGAAGAGCTCGGGCAAAATTAGGAGGGGGAAATCCAAAAGTGCACAAGGAAAGCTGGGGACAGGGATAAATATGTTCATAATCTTAGGTGTAGAGATGGTTCCTATCTCTCTCTCTCTCTCTCTCTCTCTCACACACACACACACACACAAATATATATATATATTTATTTATATATTTATATATATTTATATATATTTATATATATATTTATATATATTTATATATATAGTAGCTTATTTGAAATCAATTATACTTCATCTAAGCTGTTAAAAACTGTGTACTACATGCCAAAATATGAGACTAAAGGAAAATTTAGAGCATTAATGCCAAAGATAAAATCCTGAATACTGAAGATTTGAGAATACACTGCATGAAATTAAAAAATAAATCAGAAAATAAAATCAAAATTTTAAACATGAAAAATTAAAATTAACATCAGTTAATAAAATCTAAAAAAAATTAAATAGCAATTGAAGAATTCTGTTGTTGTTTGAAAGGAAAAAATGTAATAAGTCCCTGGCAAGACCGATCAAAGGAATTTTAAAAAGACATATATTATCAACAGCAGAAATGTAGAGGGCAGCATCCCTAGGATACTGGAGATACATACATTATGATGTAAGCAAATTTATGCCAATAAACTTGAAATTCATGAAATGAGAGAAACAAAAATATAGCAAAACAGTTAAACCAAGAAACTTCAATGATTCTATATCTAATCAAAAACTGTATCTCTATAAGAAAAACCTTCCAACAAATAAATTATTTGTTGGTGCCTAAATTTCTGATCTTTCTTATATAATTGAGAATTAAATAACACAAGTATTGGACAACCACTTTACACAGGAGAGAAACAGTAAAAACTCTGCCCAAAATGCTTTATAAGACCTCTATAAACTTGATACCAAACTAATAAGGCCATTATATAAAAGGAAAACCAAAGGTTCGTATGCCTAATGACAAACACAAAAAACTAAATAAAAGTAACATTTTATATTTGACAAGCAGAATCTAAAGATACTTCAATTATAATTAACCATGAACAAATTGGCTTTAATACAAGAATGGATTCTTGTTGCTTTGTTTTCAAAGCAACAAAGCAAATCAAACAATCTTGACAAAGAAATGAAATTATGTCACTACGACAGCAGTTACAGAAAAGTCATTTCATATAATTAGCCACTTATGAGTCTTTTTAAAAAAAAAATTAAAAACTGCAGCATATATAATCAGTGGTGAAAAACTGAAGAACTTCTTCAGGTGAAAAAAGAGACAAGGATGTCTACTATCACCAATTCTACTCAGCATTTTAGGGAAAATTTGGTTCAGGGCAATAATGCAAAAAAAAAAAAAAAAGAAAAAGCCATAAATAATGAAAACCATGAACTGTACCCTATGTCTATATACAGACTGCATAATTATGCTTCCAGAATATCTAAAAGCAATCTGTAAGCAATGTATTAGAACTAATAAGTAAATATTTCAAGATTGATAGGTAACACACATTTAAACAAACACTTTTTCTTCTAAGAATAGCAATTCTTAAACTGTTCATACATATCATAAGAAATGACATAAAAACCCCACTGGACAAGGTTATATTTTTAAGGCTTTTTCTATATATTTAGCAGTCATTATAACCCTGAATATTGCTACTTTTTTCTGATACAGAGACTCCAAAATATAAACCAAACTTTATAACAAACTTGACATTTAATCCGAAGGAAACAATAAAAAGGGCATTCTTTGTGAAATTTTTCTTATGGTCTTTAGTCTAATGATCTCATTGACTAAATAGATTAGCTTCTTCAAAGTGAGTCACAAGTATTTTCTCTACAAAATTTGTTTATATATTTTTTCATATTCTTTTCCACTGTTTTCTATTCTATCTTTTAGCATGATTTCTTAACTGTTTCTATATTACCTTAAAAGTTAAAAAAAAAAAAAAAGGAAAAAAATTAAACAACTACTGTTGTTTAGAAAACAGTCACTAGTGATATGCCACTACGTGTTTACTTCTTTTTTTTTTTTTTTTTGAGACAGAGTCTCGCTCTGTCACCCAGGCTGGAGTGCAGTGACTGGATCTCAGCTCACTGCAAGCTCCGCCTCCCGGGTTCCCGCCATTCTCCTGCCTCAGCCTCCCGAGTAGCTGGGACTACACGTGTCTACTTCTTTAACTTCCTTTGGCTGTTTAAAAATTTGCCTTATGCTTGGTGTAAAATTTTCAAAAAATGCACATGACTAGATCCTCTTGGAAGTAACCATGGTATCAGTAAAGTGTGTCTAAGGACAGATATTCACATAAATTGGCATTTACATAATATATGTATATTATATATTATATGTATATATATATAATACATGTGAAATTATAATTTGCTTTACTTTTTACCAGCAATATATTCTGGAAATACCATCTGGAAGTATATAAGATCTATTAGATTGGTTGCATAGCTATATAATATCCATAGAATAAAAACAAGATAATTTATTGAAAAGTAGCTCTTTTGCCAATTTTATAACCACACATTTATGCTTATTTTTTAGTGGCTGTACTGGATACAGTCCTAAAAGGCAAATTATTTTTTTAAAAAGCAAGTGAAAACTACTTTGTTAATGCTAAACTAATTTCCAAAAACCCAGTACTATTTTATACTCCCTCAATAATCTGGTATCAAGATAAAGGATACTTTTTTATTTAATTTGCATTAATTATTATGCATAGTTAATAGCATTAATGAAAATGTATGCTTACTTTATGTAAAATGAATTTTACTATTTGTTAGTTTATAATTTATATTTAACATACTAAAAATTTTATATATTAAACCTGTGCATATACACTTTACTTTCACATATGTTCTATACATTGCCAGTTACTGAATCAACTCCTATATGCATTATATTTACATAAATCATTCCAGATATGCAACATAATTTGCCAAAGCAATAATTTTGCTATAGATCATACAAATGTCACTTCATTCTTCTTTATAAAGAGTTTTAATTTCTTCTCACACATTTTCTCATGCATGTCAACTTTAACAGCAAATGAGCAATTATAAAAACGATTTTTATAATTTTCTCTGGAATGTGTTTACATTATTTTGGATATATTTCGTAGATATTTATACATTTTAATAAAAAGTAGACATTTATCCCATGAGAGATTTTCTTTTGCTTGTGATGTTACTGTCAATCAAATAAATTATATTTGTATTTACAGAAATGGAATATTTAGATTGACCATATAGGCACTGGACTTTTAAAAATATTTTATTATTAACCTGCATATTAGATACCTATGTGAAATACAAAAAAAAAAAAAATCAATGAAATGAACAAATGTATACCAACTGAAAACTTTTGAGAAATAAAGGTATATTACCTATCCTAGAACGATGACTTAAAATTCGGCTTCCTTCTGAACAGAATCCATAAAGAATCAGAGAAAATGGAGCAGAATCTTCCCAACGCTGAAAGAAAAATACAAGTTTCAACCCAGATTCTATATCCAGCAAAATTATCCTTACAAACTGATTAGCCACATAAATAAACCTGAAATAATGTATTGCTTGACAAGCTATAATTCATGTTGCTACCCTCAGGAGATGAAAATTGAGAATGAAGAAAATTCGAGAAGAGCACGAGGCTCGAGGGCTAAGGTGGCGCCCTCTGCTGGTGGCTGTTGCTGATGGCAGTCGGCTGGAATTTTAGCCTAGCAATTTAACTATAGCATCACAACTGCTGCCTTAGGTTGGTTACGAAAGGGTCACTAAGCTTGGTCTAGAATCCGTGTGTGGCCATAAACCCCATCTCTTGAAGGCAGAGGGTGTAAAAAATGTGTGGGCATGTTTATAATTTGCAATAAACAAAAATTTAAAGGAGGAAATTAAATTGAATTAAAAATATTAAATAAACACAAACGTAGGCAAGAAAGGAGAAATAGAGAAATAAAAAGAGATGGAAAAAATAGAAAATAAATGGCAAAATTGTCAAGTTGAAATCAAACTATATTAATAAAAACATTAATTTTTAAAAGCTTAAACATTCCAACTAAAATGCATAGGTTTTGAGACTAGAAAAGAAGCAAGTCCCAATTATTTGCTGTTTATATGAGAGGCAATTTAAATTGAAAGACACAGTAAGGTTGAAAGTAATAGTATAAAAAATAATGTGCAATGCAAAATTAAGCATAAGAAAACTGGAACGTGTACAATAACGCCAAACAAAGTAGACGTCTAGGAAAGGAAAGTAACTAGAGATAAAGAAGAACATTTCATTATCATTAAGGGATCTATTCATCAGGAATGGAAGAAACACAATATTTACATATGTCATCATTACAGAATCTGGAAACAGAGACAAAATATAAGTCATTATATGTTAATAAATTTGAAATTATGTAAAATGTAGAACTCTGGTTAAACCCAACTTAATGAAAATAAAACTGAGCAAAACTGCATAGTCTTATTAAGTAAATTACATCTATAATGAAAAATTCCCTATAAGTGAGTCCGGTGCTCTGGGGATTGAATTGGTGAATTTCCCCCTACAACTGAGAAATACATGACATGAATCTTATACAAAAGTTGCAGAAAATGAAAGCAGTAGGCAACTCCTCTAAATGATTTACGAGTTCTGGGCCAGGTGCGGTGGCTCAAGCCTGTAATCCCAGCACTTTGGGAGACCGAGGCGAGTGGATCACCTGAGGTCAGGAGTTTGAGACCAGCCTGACCAATATGGTGAAACCGTGTCTCTACTAAAAATATAAAAATTAGCTGGGCGTGGTGGTGCACACCTGTAGTACCAGCTACTCAGGAAACTGAGGCAGAAGAATTGCTTGAACCTGGGAGGCAGAGGTTACAGTGAGCCGAGATTGCGCCACTGCATTCCAGCCTGGGTGACAGAGGGAGACTCCATCTCAAAAATAAGCAAACAAACAAACAAAGAGATCTGTATAAACTTTACACCAAACTGAAAAACATATCACATGAAAAGGTTATATATATACATATATATACACACACACACATATCTCATGAACAAATGAAAAAAAAAGTTTAACAAACTGAATCCAAAGTTGCATCAAATGTGATACACTATAAATAAATTAGATTTTATCCCAGAGTGAATTCTTGTTGCATTAACACTTTGAAATCACAAAAGTTCAGTAAATCATAGAAATATATAACAATATTGTGATTATTGTAAGTGCAAAAACTAACATATCCACTTAATATTAGAAAAAAATCATAAAATTGTAGTTAATATCATAATCAGTGTTGAAATATTCAAATATTTCCCTGAGATCAGGAATGAGAAAAAGATTCCTACTGTCACAAGTTCCATTCAACATTTATGTAGGCAATAATAGAAGAAAAAGAAAAAAAAAGACATACGGATGGGAGAGGAAGAAATTAACTGCCATTATTCACATGCTGAATGTTTATATTTCTAGACTAACACCAGCGTATATATTATATGTTAGAATTAATAAATTTAGCAATTACTGGATATATGGTTAATATAAAAATAAACTGTAACCGTATTTCCAAATTCCAGCAACAAATAATTAGAAGATTAAATTAATTAAAGACAACATTTACAATGCCAAGATTATCAAAATCTTAGGTAAAATTTTCATGAAAGCTTAGCAATATATTTACATACCAAACTATAGAAAATTATTCAGATGAATTAAATTGAGATATTAACAACTCAATGGTGAATGTTTATTAAATGGAAGATGTAGTTTTTTGTAAGGTGATCAATTCTTCCTACTTTGAAGCATATGCAATCCCATTCAACATGAACCCAAGTCAAATCCAAGCAGTAATTCAGCATATTCTATAAATCATCAAATTTAAAAATTGGACTAATGGAGAGAATTAACAGAAAGTTCGATTTCAGTCAGATAGAATGAAAAAAGACCTATTGGTGAACGATTAGAGCAATTTGGGACATTGTGATTTAATGCCACTAGAGTTGGTGCATGAATTATACAGTACCTTGGTGTTGATATTCTATCAGGAAATTAAAGACAGGATGATGACTTGTGACATCTACACTTTGTATTTTAACATCTGAAATCATCTACTGAATTTTTGTACACTTCGTACACTCTATTATTCAGGAATGCTTTTTTGTTTGTTTGTTTGTTTGTTTTACCTGAGATGGAGTCTCGCTCTGTCACCAGGCTGGAGTGCAGTGGCATGATCTCGACTCACTGCAACATCTGCCTCCCGGGTTCAAGTGATTCTCCCACCTCAGTTTCCCAAGTAACTGGGACTACAGGCGTGCACTACCATGCCCAACTGATTTTTGCATTTTTTGTAGAGACGGTGTTTCACCATGTTGGCTAGGATGGTCTCGATCTCTTGACCTCGTGATCCGCTCGCCTCTGCCTCCCAAAGTGCTGTGATTACAGGCGTGAGCCACTGTGCCTGGCCTCAAGAATGAATCTTTCAAACCACAGGAAGAATTATCATTTTTATGAGGACTTCAAAATAGCATGCTTATACAGAAGGTGGGGTGTATAATTCACTGCACATTTAAATATTAGCATTTTTATGGAATACTGGAAATTATGTGCAGGTTTTTGCTCTATATGTGGTAAATGGAATGGATGTACTTTGGTTTTACTTTGCATGTTTGGAAAAAAAACACTGATGTCACAGAAGTAAAGAGATTTTCCGGAGTTTATAAAGAGAATAGCAGAATCGAACAGAAGGATCATCCTTCTATAACCTAGTCCTGAGCATTGCACTATTCTCTTCCATATTCAATATGCCATTTATCAACAAGTGTGACTCCCTTTAAAAGGGAGACAAATACATTCAAAATTATCAGAATCATTTCCTTAAACTTGAATTATACGCTATAACTGGGCTCTAATCTCGTCCATATCACAAATATTATGATGATTTCTCTGAGATGTAATCACACACAAATTGAGCATTGTACTTTAAGAAATTGCTTCTGGAAGCTGGTTTTTCTTATACACTATATGCTTCATTTTCAATAGATGCAATTACAGAGTGCTTTTTTTTCTTTAGCAATATGTCAGTCAATGAATACACACAATTCACTAATTCTGATGGTACTTAAGTGGTTCTCTGCCATTGATGATGGTCCTGTTACACAGTTAAACATAAATGCATTTTTTTTTCTTTTCTATTACTTTTTTTTTTTTTTTTTTTCTGAGATAGAGTCTTGCTCTGTCGCCCAGGTTGGAGTGCAGTGGCACGATCTTGGCTCACTGCAACCTCCGTCCCCTGGGTTCAAATGATGCTCCTGCCTCAGCCTCCCAAGTAGCTGAGACTACAGGCATGAACCAGCACACCTGGCTAATTTTTATATTTTTAGTAGACACAGGGTTTCACCATGTTGGCCAAGCTGGTCTCGAACTCCTAACCTCACGTGATCTGCCTGCTTCAGCCTCCTAAAGTGCTGGGATTACAGGCGTCAGTCACCATGCCTGGCCTACTTCATGTTTTTAATTGGAAGACAAAATTGGATGTATTTATCATATACAACATCAAGTTTTGAAATAGGTATTGTGAAATGACTAAATCTAGTTAATTAACATACACATTTTTCTGAAAATAGCAATCCTTCATAAGGTTTTTATACACATCATGAGAAAGGGCATAACAAATCTACAGGATAAAATTATATTTTTAAGGGTATTCATATACATATATGAAATGAATCACTACAACACTATTATTGTCAATTTTTCTAATATGGGAACAGGTACACTCAATATGAGACAAACTTCATAATACATGTTACATTTAACTCTAGTTGAACAATAAAAGGTCATTCCTTGTAGCAATTTTATTTATGACCCCTTGTACAATAATTTCACTGACTAAATAGAGATCAGCTTTTTAAAGTGGTTCACAAATTAATTGTCTCCGCATAACTTGCTTATATTGCGCTTATACTGTGTCTTTTCTTTCTGTTTTCTAATTATCCTTTCTTCAAGTATAACTTTTCATGCTGTTCTGTACTATTTTAAAAATAAGAACAAAAAGCAAAGAGCAGATATCCAAAACAATCATTAGTCATAGGCCGTCATGTAGATATTTCTACAATTTTTCTTTAGGTCATTGAAAATACAGAGTGTGCTCATTGTAAAGTTTTGAAAAAGTGCAGATACAGATTTCATTCTCAGATGTAAACACGATCAGCAGTAAAGTTCGTATATGGACATAAATATACATAAATATATGTTAATATGCATAATATGTGTATATATTTGTGCACATGACTAATTGAAATCACAATGTGCTTTTTTTTCTTTAGCAATACATCTTGGAGATGTTTTCTGTAAATAAATATAGGTACACCTGACTGATTGCAAAAGCTGAACAGTAATCATAGTATGGACATATCATAAGTTATTTGACAATTTCTCTATTCCCTTTTTTGTACCTACGCCTTTATGCCCTTCTCTGAGTATCTGTCCAATCCTAGAAGTGGAAGTACTGTGTAAAGGATATGTAACTTAAAACTCTTCTAAGGAATTTTAAATAAAGTTATAAAGATCTAGTATCATTTCATACCCTTTACAAAAATCTATGACCAGATATATAAAAATATATATATTTTAATATTCATTAAGAAATAAAGCTATATAAATTACTGTAGATAGAAAATGTTTTCTTTTTTTTTTTTTTTTTGAGATGGAGTCTTGCTCTGTCACCCAGGCTGGAGTGCAGTGGTGCGATCTCGGCTCACTGCAAGCTCCGCCTCCCGGGTTCACGCCATTCTCCTGCCTCAGCCTCCCGAGTAGCTGGGACTACAGGCACCCGCCACCTCGCCCGGCTAGTTTTTTGTAATTTTTAGTAGAGACGGGGTTTCACCGTGTTAGCCAGGATGGTCTCGATCTCCTGACCTCGTGATCCGCCCGTCCCGGCCTCCCAAAGTGCTGGGATTACAGGCTTGAGCCACCGCGCCCGGCCAGAAAATGTTTTCTAAAAGCAGATGTTATTGCATATTGTATAACAACCATAAAACTAAAATAGTTTGCTATAGGTAACACAGGTTTCATCTTACTATTTTATATCAATAGATCTTGCCAGTTCTCATGTAATTTCTCATCTAGGTCAACATTAGGTTCAAGTCACCAAGTGTCAGAACAAACCATTTTGAAATTTTCATTAGGAATATGCTTAAATCATTTTAATTTGTATACAATTCAGATCTTTTTGGTTACTGTAGTATTTTAATTTTAATTCAATTTAATTTTTTTAGAGATGAAGTCTGTCTATGTCACTCAGGCTGGAGAGTATTGGTTATTCACGAGTGCATTTGAGGTCACTGCTGCCTTGAACTCCAAGGCTCAAGTGATCCTCCTGCCTCAGCCCCCCAAGTAGTTGGGATGACAGGCGCATGCCACCGTGCCCAGCTTAAGATTTTAAAAATTGGAATAATAAAATAATAATTTTAATTGGAATATTTTTGACTTTTATAATATTTTATTCTCTTATTCCTTTTACTTGGCTTTCCTTCTATTGTCATTCAAATGAAGTATCCTTTGCCTTACATAGAGGAAATAATTTTAATTGAAAACTACATTTTGAAGTTTTTGAATTATTTTATTAGAAATACATGTTTGCTATATATTTGAAATATAAATAATATTAATGAAACAACAAATATATTTCCACCAGAAAGATAATATGACCAAGGCCTTAGGGGACACGTGTATGCACTTTCCCAATTATATCACTCTGCTTCCTCCTAGAAACACATACGCAAACACAAACACACACACATACACGCACATACACCCCCCAAAATTTTGGTGTTTATTTTTTTAGGTTATATTTATCGTGACTATATGTCGTCTTTATTTATCCTTCAAATCATAATACAAATGGAGTAAAGTGAAACCTACCAACTGACCAGATCTATGTAGTTAGCCAAAAGAACCTAGCTGTATAAAACCCGGATGGAGAATGAAACAGTCAGACTTCCAGAAGGATAAAAGAAAGAAATCCTTTTTGCCATCTCCCATCATTATGGCTTTCCTTTTCCTTATAGTTAACCACAGCTCTGACTCCTAACAACTTGCACTGACTTTTCCTGCTGTGAAGGAAAGGAGTAAGAGCAGGCTTGTAACTATTCTCTAACAGGAATGCCTGAAAAAAGTTAATGACTTCCTAGTAAAGGTGCTGACATAATAACTCTTTGTAAACATGCTAATAGATATTACTATTTTACCAGGATGTACTTTGTCTGTCTAGGTTGTTTATTATAAACAACCCTGGAAGTTATGGATCTATGCAGATTCGCTGGCTGAAGAATAACATATAGTGTAATTAATGGAGACTGTGTAATTAACAGTGTAAAATGGGATGAGCCAAAAAATTAAATGACTCCCTTTTTTAAATAATATTTTCTCAAACATTATTCAACACAACTCATCTTTTACTGCAACACAAAATCACATCCTGATGTGGAAGAAAAATGGCACTAGTCGGGACTGTTTCTGATGCTTTCATGACCTCCAAAAAATATAATGTTTTATATTTTGACTAGATGTTTGCCTCTATCACTTAAATCACAAATAAAATGTGGTGTAAGAGCTACCATTCATGTGAGTCTGATTTCAAAACACAACTCTTTGTAACAACACACCGGTTTTGGAAACTCATATAAATAGTTTCAGAAAATATTATTTTTGTATGTGTGAATTCCTTTGCTCAACGTTATGGCCATGAGATTTATCTAAGTTGTATACAGAAGTTTGTTCATATTCATTGCTGCATGATCTTACATTGTGTGATATACCATATTTTACCCATTTTTAGAGATGGTGATTTAATTTCTAGGTCGTGTTCAGTTTGGGCTATTAGGAATTAGTGTTTCTATATGCACTTTGGCATATGTTAATTTTTAAGATGATGATATGTCAGCGAGAATTACTATGTCATACTGAATGCCCATATTTAGCTTAACGGAACCTGGCAAAACTTTGCCAGAGTCCTGACTCCAATTTCTCCTCCCACAAACAATGTGTGAGAGTTTCTCACAGATATAAGGTATTGTCAGGGTTAGAGCTTCATGTTTGCTCAGGAACTATGGGTGGGGAAAATTCTCCTGTGGCAGGGAGTGTGAGACCAAGAAGAGCATGGCGGTGTAACTGTACTGATGAAACATAGGGACTGTTAATGCAGCTGTGATTTACCTGGTAGCGCACTGAAGATGGGGGAGCGATGCACAGAACAAGGACAGAAGTCAATGTGGGAGTTCGAAATAGGTCCTTGTTAAAGGGCTAGGCTGCACATATGCACAAGACTCATCAAGGCCCAGCAGGGCATGAATGTAAGTTAAACAAAGAACAAAAATACCAGAGGTCTTGCAGTGTTCAAAGACTGTGGGGTTTTGGCATAGCCAGAGTAGAAAAAATATCTGGTCATTTAACATATGTTTATGTAGAGTGTAAGTTGAAGAGGTACAGGAATGAAGCAGAAAAAAATATATGTGTTTTGAAGAAAACCGGCCAAATATTCCTTTGTTTTGTTAAATAAAGCCAAACTGCAGATCCAAGATCATTGAAATTGAAGCATGTTAAATAGAAATAGATGTGCATATGGGTACTCACATTGAAACTGAGAGACAAACATTTTTAAGAAATTAAAATTTCGAGAAGAGTTCAGATAAATTTCCTACCTAGGAATGATTTAAATTTCCTACCTGGGAATGATGGCTTCTGGTATAGTTCGGATCTGTGTTCTCACCCAAATCTCATGTTCAACTGCAATTCCCAGTTTGGAGGCGGAGCCTGGTGGGGGGGTGATTGGAACATGGGGGCAGAGTTCTCATGAATGGTTTAGTACCGTCCCCTCTGGTACTGTATAGTGACTAAGTTCTGAAGAGATCTGATTGTTTAACAGTGTGTGGCATCTCCCCTCTCTCTCAATCCTACTCCTGCCATGTAAGACTCCTGTTCTTGCTTTGCCTTCTACCACAAGTCAAAGATCCCTGAGGCCTCCCTAGAAGCAGATGCTACCATGCTTCCCGTACAGCCTACGGAACCGTGGGCCAATTAAATCTCTTTTCCTTATAAATTACCCAGTCTCAGGTATATCTTTATAGAGATGCAAGACCGCACTAATAATGGCTTCCTTCTCAACAGAATCCATGGAGACTGGAGAAAATGTGGCAGCATTTTTCCAATGTCGAAGGAAAAAAATAATAAAACCATCAACTCCAAATCATCTAGCAAAATTATCCTTCCAAACTGAGACTGAAATAAGACACATCCACACAATCAAACCTGAGACAATTTGTGGCTGGACGACCTGAAATATAAGTAATACCGCAGGATCTTCAGGATGAAAGAAAATGACACCACACGGAAATTAAGAACTACAGAAAGGAAAGAGGCGCCCTGGAGAGGGAAAAAGACAACTATTCTTTACTTTTGCAATGTATCCGACTCTATGAAGCAAAAATGGTAAACAGTATTGTATATGTGAAATATATGACATAGCATAAATGAAAGGGGATTAGTCAAAATGTAGTGCTGTGAGGCTATATTTACATGGGATGGTATTATCATAATTCAAAGTAGACCAAAATAATATAAAGAATCATATGCCAATTCCTGGAGCAAGAGTTAAATATGATACAAGAAGGTGTAAGTTCCTTCTAGTACTGTGGCTACATAGAAAATTACCCCAAACTTGATCTTTATATAATAATAAAGGAATACTCCTTATTTACCCATATTTTTTTCACTAGGTTGTACGTCGATGAAGCACTAACATCATATGGTCCATACCAGGCACATGTTGTGAACTGAGGAAATATTTATGGAGTAAATAATGAAATATTTAAATGAAGTAGAATGAAATGAAAAATGATGCTCTCCTTGGGACAATTACTTGCCCTAAAATAAATTTACATATATATATATACACACACACGAGATATATATATACACCATATATATGTACTTATATTATATATGTATATACACACATACATGTGCATACACTTGTGAAGCAATATCCACAATGAAGAAAATGTGGGCCGGGTGTGGTGGCTCATGCCTGTAATCCTGGCACTTTGGGAAGCTGAGGTTGGCAGATTGCCTAAGGTCAGGAGTTCGAGACCGGACTGGCCAACATGGTGAAACCCCGTCTCTACTAAAAACACAAAAAAATTAGCCAGGCTTGGTGTCACGCACCTGTAATCCCAGCAACTCAGGAGGCTGAGGCAGGGGAATCCCTTGAACCGAGGAGGCGGAGGTTGCAGTGAGCCAACATCACACCAGTGCTCTCCAGCCTCAGTGACAGAGAAAGACTCTGTCTCCCAAAAAAAAAAAAAATGAACATGTGAACATCTAGCTCACACGTCCAAGATTCCTTCAACATCTTTATAAGAAATATAGATTCTATATATATATTTATATATAAGATGTTTATAAAGATAAATAATTATATATTATATAGATATATTATAATTATGTATTATATACATATGTTATATTTTATATATAATTACATATATATAGGTATATGGGTAATTAGCTATAGGAAAAAACGACTACAAATTATAAACATATTTTATGAAATAGTGGTTGTACAGATCTTACAGCCCAACCATGCCGAGAAAACCTGGGAAAGGGAAGCCTCAAAAACACATGTTAGAAAGCACCACAAAGACAAGAAAATAAATATTTAAAGAGACAGGGTCTGAATTAGAAGATAATTCCAGGTGGGGATACTCAAATTTGGTAACCCTTTTATGCTCAACAGTTTTGCTAATTCAAAGGTGACTGAGACGCTGAGATACTAAGCAATAAGTTGAAGCTGAGAAGCTAAGCAGCTGGTGAGAGCTTTTAGCAGTTTCACCATCCCAGGAGACACACTTGGACCTGAGGGTGCACCAATGAGAAGAGGTTCTGAAAAACACAGTGGTTCACTTGTCATTCCTGAGGGGCTATGACCTAAATGTCTACGTGTGTCAGAAAGAGAACATTCCTGACAAAATCTGAGACCCAGGTTCTCAATTTCTGATTGCTATGAGGTAAACTATTTCCATGTTAACAGGCTCTCAAAAGCAAAAGTATTATATATAACTACTGACCTCCAATTATCTCCATAGTATTTAATACAGATAATTCAGATTGCAATCCAAAACAATCATACATGCAAGATATAAATGGGAATTAAAGGATTATCATCAGGCCTGCAATCCATTTTCTCCATTTATTGGTATGCCTGGGAAAGAAAGAACAATTTGGAGTGACAATGAGATATCATTATACACTCAGAAGAGGTACAGTTAAAAATACCGACCATCATGTTGTACACCTTAAATTTATAAAATAAAAAATAATATTGAGCATTGAGAGTGCTGGCAAAGATGTAGAGCAACTGCAAGTCTCACATACTGCTGGTTGGGTGTACCATGGTATAATCATACAGCAAAACACTTTGACGTTTTCTAAAATAATTTAAAGATGCACCAATCATATGCTCCGGCCATTCCATTCCTTGAAGTGTATCCAAGCAAAATAAAATTACATGTCCATACAAAGACACTTGTAGGAATTTTTAACTCATGGGAAAGGGATGGGGGCTTGAGCAGGACTAAGAAGGGAGAAATATAAAGATGTTGAAGGAATCTTGGATGTGGAAGATGTTCACATTTTCTTGATTGTGGATATTGTTTCACAAATATATGCCCATTTTAACACTTATATTGTTAATTTAAATGATGCCCGGATTATTTTAGGTCAAATATGTCTTCATGAAACTGTCACAAACTGTGTAGAATGTGCCAAAATATATGTTTAAAGGAAATTATACAGCACTTAATGCCGGAGAAGAAATCTGGAAAATTTAAGATCTGATAATCAGCCTTAAAGAAATGAAAAACAAGTGGCAATTTAGTATCGAAAATAATACAAATGAAACAGTAACACAAAAATAAGAGAAGAAATTTTGAAGAAAATTACAAAGAGAAGAGCTGCACATTCAAAAGTTGGTTTTCAGCCAGGCGCAGTGGCTCACACCTGTAATCCCAGCACTTTGGGAGGCCGAGGCGGGAGGATCACGAGGTCAGGAGTTTGAGACCAGCCTGGCTAATATGGTGAAACCCCATCTCCACTAAAAATACAAAAATTAGCCGGGGGTGGTGGAGGGCGCCTGTAGTCCCAGCTACTCGAGAGGCTGAGGCAGGAAAATTGCTTGAACCCGAAAAGCAGAGGTTGTAGTGAGCCAAGATCGTGCCACTGCACTCCACCCTGGGCAACAGAATGAGAGTCTGTCTCAAAAAAAAAAAAAAAAAAAAAAAAGGTTGGTTTTCATTTTTATAAAATGGTAAAATAAATAAATAAATGAAGATAAACTCTTGGCAAGACTGGTCAAGAAGCAAAGAAGGCTCACATAACCAATACGCAGAAGGTAGACAGGATAATTATTACTAAACCTGGAAATGTACACATAATATATAAGCAGATTCACTTCAATATATTTGAAATTACACAAAATGATGAAATTCAGAGTTAAACACATATAAGATCAAAACCCTTAAGAAATACAAATAGTCCAATATCAATCAATGAAATTTTGCATAGTGAAAATCCTTCCTAAAAATAATTTCTATTTCCTGGTTCCCTAAGCCATGAACTTTTCCACACAACGAAGACAGACATAAAATAAATTTTACACAAGATCTTCCCCAGGATAGAAAGGGCAAAGGCACACCCCAAAATGTTTTATGAGATCTATATAAACTTTACACAAAACTATAAAGCACATTATAAGAGAAGATAAACTTCGCTTTATATCTCTTGTGGTAAACAGTCACAACAAAAATTACTGTGATTTCTTTACATTTATCATTGTTTACAAAACCTCTGGAAAAAAAACAAATTTATTTCTGACAAACGAAATTCTAAAATACATCAGACATGATGTATCTTACATCACTGTTCATGCGACCTGACAATTTGGGTTTAATAAAAAACTGAAATTACTGTAGATTTAATACTTAGATATCAAACAATTTTAACAAAAAAGGAACATAATTGTGTCATATAAATACAGAGAAACCATTTGACAAATTTTCCCAGTCACTTATTATTTAAAAAATAGCCTGAAGAACTAGAGAATATTATGATTAGTGTTGAAATACTGAGAACCTTCTCCCTGAGATCAGAAATGATAAAAGGATACCTACCATCACCAGTTCTATTCAACATTTTATAGAGGTCATTTCCTGTAAATGTAATCTTACAACAGGACAAAAATGCAATATATATAAAAATTTGTAAGGGAGAAATGAAATCAACATTATTCACAAAGAGCATGATGATGTTTATAAGCTAAAAGGAACCTGTAGGTAATAACATTAGAATTTCTTAGATAATTTAGCACATTTGTTGGATTCCATTCAGTTAAACATAATGTTCTAAGAATATTAATTCTTACTAAACTTTTATACACAATATAAGAAATGGCATGAATACCTTACAAAATAAGGCCATTTTTTTCCTATATACTTATCAGATAAAACTTTAAAGTTATTATAATCCTGATTACTGTCATCATTTTTTTCCGATAACATGGTAACAGAGGCTCTGGTATCTTATTAACAGAGGCTCCCCGGTATTTAAGACACAATTTGCAATACATTTGATACTTAATCTAACTGGAACAATAAAAAGCATTATGTGTGACAATTTTACCTATGGCCACGTTTAATGATCTCACTGACTCACCACAGGTTCAGCCTGTTTTCAGTGATTCGCAATTTTTTTCTCCACATATCTTTTCTTGTATTATTTCTCGGCATATGTTTTTCTTTTTAACTCTTTTCTAAATCTGTGTATGAGACTAACTGCTGGTCAGGCCTGGTGGCTCATGCCTGTAAGAGGTTTAGGAGGCCAAGATGGGAAGACCACTTGAGGCCAGGAGTTCAAGACCAGCCTGGGCAACATAGCGAGACACTATCTCTACAAAAAACAAACAAACAAAAAACCACCACCAACAACAACAAAACAGTTGTGGTGGTGCGTGCCTGTACTATCTACTTGGAAGGCTGAGGTGGGAGAATAGCTTGAGCCCAGGAGTTCAAGGCTGCAGTGGGCTAGGATGTCAGCACCGCACTCCAGCCTGGGTGACAGAGAAATCCTGTCTTGAAAAACAAAAAACACCCCACTAATTTCTTATGCTATTGTGTACTACTTTGAAATAAAATCAGTGTAGATCTTTCAAACTATTATTAGTAATAAGTCATCACATGACTATTTGTTACTTATACCTTTTATTGCATACAATTGCATATGATGTGCTCAGTGTAAAATTTTCAGAAAATGCCAATGCATATGCTTTCTGAAAGCAATTATGATTAGCACTATAGTGTGTATATAAAAATACACACATATGTATTTAAATGAATCATATATTTAAATATTTGTACACATGCCTGTAAGAATTTGCTTTCTTTCTATTAGCAATTTGTCTTGTAAATATATATTTAATATTTTAAATAATTGTATAGTGCATAGTATTAATACTATGAACACAGCATAATTTATCTAAAAATTGGGTTTTGCCTTACTGTTTACCACAAACTTAGTGGTTTACAACAAAGCAAATTTATTATCTTATATTTCTGTGAGTCAAAAAGTTAAAAAGCATATTATGGGGCAAAAATCAAGGTGTCTGCAAGGGTTTGTTTCTTCTGGAGGTAGCAGGAAAGAATCTACTTCTTGCTTTTTTCAGCTTTTAGAGGCTTCCTGCATTCCTTGGCACATCATCCCTCTATCTTCAAAGCCAGATGTGTCTTTCTCACCTCATTGTGACCTCTGCTTCTGTATTCACATCGTCACTGGCCCTGACTCTGCTATCTTCCTCTTTCACATTATCATTATAAGGTCCTTTGTGATTATATTAGATGCACACAGATAACAATCTTTCCATCTCATGATCTTCAGTTAAATCACAGCTACCAAATTCCTTTTGCTGTATAAAATAATATATTCTCAGAGTCAGAGGATTTTCCCGTAGATATCTTTGGGGAGATGTTTTTCTGCCTACCCCAAAAAGGTATGTATTTTTGTTTCTTTTTGATTTCAGATAATTTCTGGCCCTTCCTTCCCCACTCTCACTTATCAGCAGGTAATCATTGTTAGCCAAATAATGTGTATCCTCCTAGATTATTTTTATATGTAAATTTAAACAGATAGGTAGACACTTATTATATCATGGAATCATTCATTCTGTTATTATACTTAAATTTTCCTTGAAATATATATTCTGAATAATTTTCAGAATTTTTATATAGTCCTCCTGTAGGTTTATGAACACATTTTAAATTGATGGTTGCTGCCAAATTGTTCACAGAAATGTTTCAAAATTAGAAACCCACCTCCCGTGTCTGAGGGTAGTTTTTCCTTCACTTGGAAAGCTTGGACATTATTATTCATTATAATATTTGTATATTTGGAAACATTGCTATTGTTGTCTTTACATTTCCATGATTGCTACTGAATCCAATTATCTCTTCATAAATATCGTGATAAAAAAAATCTAAAACGAAAATGTGACAATTGCTGTGTGTTAAAAAGAATTGCCAGAAATTAAAAGCTTTTAAAAACAACAAAAAATTGGGTTTTGCCTTTTTTGTCCTTTCAGTTTTTTAAAAAATGAGGTGAAATTATATAATAAAATTAACCACTTGAAAGTAAGCAATTCAGTGGCATTTTTTGACCTTTTTGGACCACATTTTAATGCACATGTGTAAATTCTGTGAGATACAGTAAAGGAAAATTACTATCTAAACTATAGGTAAGTTTATGATCTAACTAAAAAAGAAAACTTTCTGCAAACTCTACCATTTTGTACTCCTTCAGTAGTCTGCTAACAAGATAAAAAGGGTTATCTCATTAAGTAAAATTTTTACATTAAGTATTAAGCATATTTAATACACTAGTGGCCTATTTATATTTATTGTCCTTTTATCTTGGATACAAACTACTAATTCTATTTCTTAAAGTCTATCATTTCATAATGATTTGAACACCAAATTATTTGAATAGTTTTATATACATATAGACAGAGACAGGCTAATTTATAACTGCATATACATTATACACACATACATACATAAATTCATGTTAATTTATATTCTATACATTACATATTCCTTTGTGATATTTTACTGTATTTAATTTTTCATATAAAATATATTTGTCAAGGCAGAAAAATACTGTATTTTTTGTAAGTACACTAGATATAAAGTATTTGTGATAGTTAATACAAGTGTCACATCAATATTCTTTTTTAAATAATTTTTTTTTTTTTTAGAGAAAGGGTCTCACTCTGCCACCCAGGCAAGGGTGCAATGCTGCCATTATAGCTGACTGCCGCCTTGAACTCCTGGGTTCAAGCAATTTTCCTGCCTCAGCCTCCCAAGTAGCTGGGCAACAGGTGTGCACCAACATGCCCAGCTAATTTTTTTCATTATTATCATTTTTTATCAGGAGATTATGGCTCCTCTCATATACTATCACATCCAGGTCAGATCAGAAATTGTAATAACCAACTTTTTTTCATATTTTGCCTCTGAATGTGCTTAAATATCTTAATTTGCACATACCTGTACAGATATTTTTACATATTTTAATAATAATGGAGTTTTTGGTGCTTTGCATGCATCTTTTTTGCTTTTATTTCTCTTGTTGATTAAATAAGCTATTTTCTTATAAACATAATAATTTTCATTGTTAAAATAGCTGGTTAAGTTTTTGAAATATTTACTAATAAACTATATATTGGGCATGTTTGAAATATACAGTATATTAGTGATTTAACGAATATATAGCCACTAAAATATTCAACGAAATAAGTGTACATTATCTCACTGGAAACAATGACTTAAATGATGGCTGCCTTCTCCACAAAATCCACAGAAAAGTAAAGAAAGTGGAGCAGAATTCCTCCAATGACAAAGGAAAAGATGGTAGCACTTTCAATCCATACTCTATATCCAGTGAAATTATCTTTTCAAACTGAGAGTGACCAAGACATATAACTAAACCTAAGAGAATGTGTCACTGGCCAATCTGTAATCCAAGCAATACCAAAGGAAGTTCTTCAGGCTGAAGGGAAATGACATGTGATAGAAACTAAGAACTATAGGAAGGAAAAAAGAGCATGGGATAATATGTGCCTAATTAGAAAAGACTAACATTTTCTATTATTTATTTGAAAGACTATTGATTGTTTAAAGCAATGTGATAAATGATATTTTAGATGCAAACAGTACAACAAGAACACAAAGGAAAAGAGAATAAAGAGAAATGTCCTGTTGTAAGATTATATTTACAGGAAGTAAATATATTTAAATCTAAGTAGACTGTGAAGTAAAAAATTCAAATACGGATCCCTTGAACAAGCACCAAACATAACACAAAAAGTACAAATAATATTCTATTTATTCTAACTGCATTACACATTTACATTAAGTGTAAAGCATACATTAAGTGTAAGGCATTTATATTTATTTTTTGTATACCCTTTGATGGATGTTACTAATTCCACATGTTAATTATTTACTCATGTAATAATTACTTGATAGCAAAAATTATGGGCTTAATGTTTAATAACTTTGGTAGTCAAGTAATTATTGACAGATAATAGTACATAAATACTTATGTTCTATTAATATATATTGCATGGTACCTAATTGATTCTGATATGTATTATCTTCATATAAATCATTTGTATGTAAAACATATTTTGCCAAAGCAGAAGAGTATGGATATTACAGGCAGTGATGCTATATACTTGCAAGTAGAACATGAAAAGTAAAGAGTTCGAAAAACAGCACAAAAAGATATGGGTAATATTCTAGTTATATTACTGGGTAGCAAATTACCACTAGAGCTATCTTCTATTATACATTTCATATTTACTTGTCTATTTTCCCATTAGGCACTCCTTCAATAATGTAATTCAGCACATGGTCCACATCTGGCACATATGTTGGGAATTTGAAAACATTTATGGGATGAATGAAATAATTAGCTTGAAATAAATTAAGCAACTAAAGGCAAAAAAAAAAAATACACTATTTTTGAAGGTCATTTGACTAAAAGAATTGTTGGCCATCTGCTTCAAGATGCCTCAAGAAGATGGAGTAGACATAATTTTTTTCTCTATTTTGCCCTCTAAGTACAACTAGAAACCTTGGATGTTATACATAAAACAAACATTACAAAACTCTGAAAGATGGAGACAGGGAGGAAGACTGGTTAGAGGCCTCAGGACCCAAAAAACAATAGGATGGTGACTTCTCTGCTTTTGTTTTTAATTCTGTCGCTGTGTTTTCATTTTGTTTGGTTTTGCTTCATACGTCCCAGAATAAAGCTGACATACCTGGCAACCTTTAAACAAAAAAGGGTGCATACGAAAAATTCCTCCCTTTTCTCCAATAAGCCTAATCTCTCTAGTCAAAAGACAAGGAAAGGGACAGCTTAACAAAACAGAAAACTTTAAGAAAATAAGTATCCTACTTCAGCCAGTATGACAGACAATATGGAGATCCTATTTTCACTCATGCCAACAAGAGACCACGTGGGGAGCCTACGCTCCCTCACTTATTATGCTGTAACTAGTAACTCCTAACTGCCTACCCCATGATGTATGTCAGAGAAAACCAAGTAGGGAGCTAGGACTTTTATGCCTGCTGGGCAATAACGAGGACTCCCGCACAACCGTGTCAACAGAGAACATCTGGGGAGCATGGACTTCCACTCTCTGGGAAGTAATACGGTCACCTTCCCCTCCTTATTAGAGTGGTCTCAGAGGAGATCTAGTAGAGATTAATGACTTCCATTGCAACTCATGGTAAGGAAACCACTCTGCATGAGTGTCACTGCAGTACACAAAAGGAGCTGTAACCTGACGTTCCTCTTCCTCCTATCAGGAAGAAATTAGTGGAGGCCTAATGGGGCGTCAGAACTCCCAACCTCGCTCAGCAGTAACAAGGAGCATCCTCCACTCCTTAGTAAAGAGAGGCCAAGGGAGAAACCTGAATACACCAACTGCATTATTGGATATTTACCCCAGAAAAGTAAAGATTATGTTCACATGGAAACCTGTACAGAAATGTTGATGGCAGATTTATCAGTATTCTCTGGAATCCAGCAATAAGAAAACAATCTTCCAAGAGTGAATGGTTAAACAAACTGTGGTACATCTATACCATGAAATACTACTCAGAAAGGAAAAGGAAGTACTGATCTAACAACCTGGATAAATCGCTAGAGAATTATGTATTCTGGAAAAAAGATAATCCCAATGGTCACATACAGTATGATTACATTTATACAATAGCCTAGAAATGAAAATGTATAGAAATAAATAATATACTTGTGGTTGCCAGAATTCAGGGATGAAGGTGTGCCTTTAAGTGCAACAAAGTGCGTCTTTGTGGTGATAGAAATATGCTACATCTTGACTGTATCAATGTGAATATCCTGAGGTAGATATTACAACACACTTTTGCAAGATGTTAATATTGGCTAGAAATAGGTAAAGGGTACATGGTATATCTCTGTATTATTTCTTTTATTTAAAAGTGAATGTACAATTATCCCAAATAGTAAGTTTAATTAAAGTTGTTTATCTCCTTAATTTACAGATTGGGTTAATTCAATATAGCAGGCAAAACACATACAAAGTAAAATATATTTAAGAAATAGTGTTTTTGGAGATACTTTCTTTTTAGCAATGTCAGACCAGATGTTTCAGCCCAAGCACTCTACTGAGAAAAACTCTGAAAGATGGAAAATATAAAAGACATCATTTTAAGTTATCATGAGCCCAAATAAGCAAACATTGAAGAGACAAGATCTCAAGCAAAAGAATAGCAAAAGGGATGAGAAGCAAATTTGGTACTTTTTTCCCCAGATGACATCCCTCCTCAAATGAGAAGTTTGAAACCAAGTTTCTAAGCAGAAAGGTGTAGCTGAGAAACTAGGCGAGTGAGTGACATTTCCAGCAGACTCACCAGTCCATGGAACACAAAGAGAATTCCAGTCCCCCTCACCCCCAAGGAGGAGAGGATATGGAAACACAAGGCTTCATTAGATGTAGACCTGAGGAGCTATGTCCTAAGTGTCCTTATGAATAAGAAATAGAAAACTACTCACAAAACCAAGCTTCAAAAAGACTCAAATCTTGATTGCAATGAGATGAACTGTCCGCATCTTAATGGCCTGCTGGAAGCAAAATAAAATGTTCCCTGGAGGAAGATAAAATCACCTAGAGCTTCCAATTATTTTATAGAAATCATACACAAATTTTCACAAACAATAAAAAATCATATTTGCAAAATTTGAATGGTACAGAAAGAGAAAGAGCTTCAAGCCTGTGATTTATATTCTCCATTTACTGAGGATGTCTTCAAAAAAAGAACTCAAAACCATACAATTCAGAGCAACAATGAAACACAACTGCACACCTATTAGAAGAGCTAAGTTAAAAAGACTATATGAACCATACCAAGTGCATGCAAGGATGTAGAGCTACTGTGACTCTAATTTACCGCTGGTATTATGGAAAACAGTATAATCACATTGCAAAATATTTTAACATATTCCAAAATAAACTAAAATGTATGAAGCGTGTAATGCAGCTATTTCATTCTTCAATGCTAATTCAAGAAAAATATATTTATATTTGTATATCCTTTAATGCATGTTAATAATTCCATTTTCTCAACACTCCAATACTTCAAGATAATCTGAATACTAACATTAGTATACATTAACTCACACGTATACATACGTATACATATTTATATGTATACGTATGTATAAACTATTAATACTTTCAATTACGTTATATATATTGCCTGGTAGCCATTTGATTCTGATAGGTATGACATATAAATCATTTTCCACATAAAAATACTTTGCCGGCCGGGCGCGGTGGCTCACGCCTGTAATCCCAGCACTTTGGGAGGCTGAGGCAGGCGGATCACAAGGTCAGGAGATTGAGACCACGGTGAAACCCCGTCTCTACTAAAAATACAAAAAAAAATTAGCCGGGCGCGGTGGGAGGCACCTGTAGTCCCAGCTACTCGGGAGGCTGAGGCAGGAAAATGGCGTGATCCCGGAAGGCGGAGCTTGCAGTGAGCCGAGATCGCGCCGCTGCACTCCAGCCTGGGGGACAGAGCGAGACTCCGTCTCAAAAAAAAAAAAAAAAAAAAAAAAAATACTTTGCCAAAGCAAAATATTGTGTAAGAACAGTAGATATAAAATAAAATATTTTATGATAGTTAATACAGTGTCACTTCATTAGTTTTACCAAGAGATTTTAGCTATTTTCATACTCTCATCCAAGTAAACATTAGCTTCAAATCAGCAATTATATTAACAAACGTTTTTACTTTTGTTTGTGAGTATGCTTCAATTCTTTTAATTTGTATATTATCTATCCAGAGACTTTCACATATTTTAAAAGGAAATAAAAGATAGATTTGGGCTACACTTAATGCAGGTTTTTTGCTTCTGATTTTTGTTATTATCAACGAAAGTCATCCTTTTTAAAACATATATAGAAACATATATCGAATAATTTTCATTGACAAAATAGTCATTAAATTTTTAAAAATACTTCATTAATAAACTGTGTGTTTGACACTGACATAAAATATAAAACATTTTAATGAATTGAAAAATATCTATCCACCAAAAATTTCAAAGAAACAACGATACATTATTACCCACCTGGAAACTATGACTAAATGTTGGCTGCCTTCTCAACAGAATACATGCAGAACCAAAAAAAAAAAAAAAAAAAAATGAAGCAGTATCTCTCCAATGTTGAATGAAAAGATGAAACAATCAACCCAGAAATCTATATCCAGCATAATTATCCTTCTAAACTGAGAGTGAAAGAAGACACATTCATATAAACAAGCCTTGGACAACTGGTCTCTGACCAACCTGGAACACAAGTAGTACTAAAAGAAGTTTTTCAGGCAAAAAGGAAATGGCGCTTGATGGAAACAGAAGTATAGAAAGAAACAAACACTACTGGATAGGGAAATAATGTGGATAAATGTACGTATATGACTACATTTTGTATCATTTGTTTGGAAGACAACTCACTCTTTAAACCAAGATTACAAATGGTATTTGATATGTAAACTATATAATAAGAAGATGAAAGAAAGGGGGAATAAAAGAATTATAGTGTTCTGAGGTTACATTTAATGGAAGTGATCCTATATATATTCTATGCAGAGCATGGCAAGTAAATAATTCAAATAATAATCCCTTCAGCAACCACTAAATATAACACTAAAACATATAGGAAATATCCTGTTTACACTAAAAGTGCACAACATAATTAATACAAAACTTATTTTCTACAATAATCTCCATACACATTTGTCTGTTTTTTCCACTAGGCACTGCCTCAGTAATAAAACTGCAGCACAGGGTCCACACCTGGCACATGTTGGGAATGATAGAAACATTTATGGGATGAGTGAAATAATTATGTCAAAATAAATTAAGTAAATTACAGCTTAAAAAGATTCACTGCTTGTGAAAATCACTTGGCTAAAATTCTTGTATATATACTTCCAAAAAGATGCAGTAGCCAGACTTTACCTTTTTTTCCCCATTAAGTACAATTGAAAACCCTGAATGTTATATCTAAAACAAATATAAGACTCTGAAAGGTGAAGAGAAGAAGGTAGGCTGGGAAGGGACCTCAGGACCCACAGAACAACCTAGTGGTGATTTCCCAGTTATTTTTGTTAGTTTTCTGTTTGCCTCAGACATCTCGGACATGGAGATGATAAATTCAGCAACCTGAAAACACCAAAGGGTGCAAAAACAAAACACCTTCAAAAAGCCTGCTTTCTTTAGACAAAGGATTTAAAAAGAAACAATAAAAAAGACAGAAATTTTTACACAATAGCCACTCTACTCCAGCCAAAACCTATCCTCACCCACATCAGCAAAAGCCCAGTGGAGAACCTAGACTTCCACCCTCCAAGGCCCCCGCAGGTTATAATGAGTGACACTGATACCAATCCACCCTCAATGGTAATCCATTGTTTCCATTTACTGGGGATGTTTGAGAAAGAAAGAATTATGACTTAGTAACCCATACAATATAAACAGATAATGAGACACCACTGGACACCTATTTGAAGGGCTGTGATTAAAAATAATGACCATAACAAGTGCTGGCAAGGATGTTGAGTAACTGAAGCTCTCATATATGGTGATAAAATGTAAAAAGGTACAACCAAAATGTAAAATGCTTTGACATATTCTAAAATTATTTTAAAAGAAACACCTATCAGGTAATCCAGATATTCACAAACCTTGATATTTATAAAAGAAAAAAGAATGTTTATACAAAGACTTGCACAGGAGTATACATATCATGAAACAGGAGAGGCATTAGCCAAAATCAGGAGGGAAGAAATACAAACATGCACCACAAAACTTGACTGGAGGGATATGTACATTATCATGCCCTTGATGATGGCTTAACAACAATAAATATATATATTATATATATACACATACACACATGCCAAACACATATGCAAAAATTTGTACTTGAAACAGGGTCTCACTCTGTCATCCAGGCTGGAGTGCAGTAGAACAATCATGGCTCACTACAGCCTTGATCTCCTGGGCTCAAGTGATCCTCCTGCACAGACCACCATGCCTGGCTAGTCTTTCAATTTTTTGTAGAGCAGGCATCTTACTATGTTACCCAGGCTAGTCTCGAACTTCTGGGCTCAAGTGATCCTCCCACCTCGGCCTCCCAAAGTGCCAGGATTACAGGCATGAAACATCATGCCCAGCATGTTCCTTTTTACTAATAAACTTTAGTTTTAGAGAAATTTTAGGTTCACAGCAAAATTGAATACAAAGTACATACAGGTTTCATATATCCCTGTCCCCATATATGCATAACCTCTCCCATCATCGATACTTCCTACTGCAGTAGCACATTTATTACGACTGATGAACCTACATTGATACATCATGATCACCTAAAGTCTATAATTTATATTGGAGTTCATTCTTGGTGTTGTACATTTTGTGGGTGTTGGCAAATGCATAATGACATGTATCTACTACTATAGAATGATACAAAGTAGTTTCACTGCCTTAAATATTCTCCTTGTTCTGCCTATTCACCCCTTCTTTCCCCCCAACTCTTGGCAGACATTGATCTGTCTACTGTCTCCAAAGTTTTGCCTTTTCTAGAATATCATATGGTGTGAACCATGCAGTATACAGCCTTTTCAGATAAGCATCTGTCACTTAGTAATATGCATTTTCTTTCACTTCTTTCCATGGCTTGATAGCTCATTTTTTTAATTTTAAATTTAAATTTTTAATTTTTGTGGGTACATAGTAGAGGTATCGAAAAATAAAAACTGAACTCATGTATATAAACTGTAGAAGGATGGTTACCAGAGGCTGGGAAGGGTAGTGGGAGGGTTGTGGGGAAGTGGGGATGGTTAATGGGTACAAATAAAAACAATTAGAAAGCATGGATAAGACCTATTATTTAATCACACAACAGGGTGACTACAGTCAATAATAGCTTAATTGTCTATTTTAAAATAACTTAAAAAGCACAATTGGATTGCTTGTAACTCAAAGAATAAATGCTGGAGGGGATGGATACCCCATTCTCCATGATGTGATTATTTCACATTGCCTGCCTCTATCAAAACATCTCATATACCTCACAAATATAAACACCTACTATGTACCCACAAAAATAAAAAGAAAACAAAAAATTAAAATTAACATCATGAACACAGAGAAAAATATGAAAAAATTTACCAGACAGTATTAATTTAAAATTTTTAATACACTAAATATCATACTCTTGTAGTGAAATACTTAAAGTCTCCCCCTGAGACTCGAAAAGACATAAGAATGTCTACCATCACCAGTTCTATTCAATATTTTAGGAAGGTCACAGCAGGGCAATAATGCAAGAAGAGGGGGGGAAAGGCATAAAAATTGAAAATGATAAAACAAAGCTGTCATTATTCACATATAGCATGTTTACACATAGAGACTATGAGAAGACAATCTAAAGGTAATACATGAGAATTAAATTAGTTTACCAAGATTATTGTATTCCATCCAGAAAAATGTAAACACATTTTCTGAGTATAGTAATTGTTACTAAACTTTTTATACACATCATAAGAGATGGATTCCTACAGGACAAAATAATATTTAAGGCTTTCTCTACACACTTATGAGATAAAACAAGAGACATTATTACCCTATTTCTGTTGTCATTTTTTCCTTAAATCATGGTAACAGAGGGCCCTGTATCACAGATAAGATTTCCAACACACTTGACGTTTAATCCTAGTGGAACAATTAAACAAGCATTCATTGTTACAGTGCTATTTATGATATCCAGTTTAATTATCTCATTGTCTAAATGGAGTTTAGTTTATTTTCAGTGGCTCCATTGAATAATTTGATAAAGAGCCATAATTATTTGAACATCAATGTTATTATATGTGAAAGTTATTTATATGCTTGAACATGTTGCTTTTATCTACATTCTGTATTTTTCCTATTATTGAAATGATTCTCATATGAACTCTTTATATTAGTCATATCAAAATGTTTATCCAAAGTAGGATTCTCAAATATTATATAATTACAGTAGATATAAATTCTTATGCTATAGGTAATAAGGTGTCATTTCATTTTTTAACAAGACTTTTGCTCTTTATTCATACATTCTTTATTCGTGTTGACATAAGCAATAGATCAGCAGCTAACGATCTTTTTATATTTGCTTATGTATGTGCTTAAATTATTTTAATTTGTGTATAATCAACACAAATATATTGTATGTATCTTAATAAGAATATATGCTCTTAATTATTGCTTTTGTTATTTTTCATGTGAGCTTCTTTGGGCTTTTGCATTGTTTTGTTGCTACTGTCAATAGAATAAGATCAGTCTGGAAAACATAGTGAGATGCTGTCTCTACCAAAAAAAAAAAAAAAAATTAAATTAGGCAGGTGCACTGGTGCATACCTGTAGTCCCAGCTACTCAAGAGGCTGAGGCAGGAGGATCCTTTGAAGTTAGAGAGTGCACTGAAGTATGATTTTGCTACCAAACTCCAGCCTGAGAGACAGTGAAACCTCATCTCCAAAAAAAAATTGTGTAAAAACTTTTTATTTAGTAGAGATGTTAAATATATATATAGTTTGCTAATGAAATATTTCAAATCTTCAGTAGCTATGTTGTAAATGAAAATGATTCCATTTATATAAAAACCTTAACTTGATCAATAGGAAATAAAGGAAAGCAAAAATATGCTGTGTGATAAATACCATAACCAAAAACACCCTATTGTTTCTTATTAAAATATATAAATACATCTCTACTGCTTATATGCAAATTAAAATAATTTCAGCACATTTACAAGAAAAATATCAAAAACTTTTAAAATTATTATTTTTAATCTGATGCTAATAGTGATCTGAATGTGATAGTGTATTCGAAAAGAGCCAAAATCTCTCGGTAAAGAGTAGTGAAATGACACTTGTATTAACTGTAACAAAATATCTTATATCTACCATATTTCTAATAAATGCAATTTATTTTATAGCAAAATGATTTATATAAGACATACAGTATGCATAAGAATCTATTTGGTACCATGCAATGTACAGAACATAACTGAAAGCAATAAGAAGTTATGCATATATATGTATATGTATGTATATATGGTCAATGTATAATAATTTTGGTTCATAATTGTAATTATTATGAAACAACAGACTATGTAACAGAATTAAAATGTATCAAATAATATATGAAAAATAAATATATGATGGCATACTATCCTAGGTTTGCTTAATACCTTGTGTAAGTAATTTAAGTAATGAACTACTCTTTTTAAATCTTGATACTGGGGTATCACAGGGGCATAAAGTGGTAATGAGTATTTGGAAAGTAATTTGTTTTTTGACAGAGTTGTGAATTTACCTACAGTTTTACACAGTAATTTGCCATCTAAGACTGTATCTGACATAGCTACTTACACACGTGCATTAGCGTATGGGCACAAAAAAACGTTAAAACAGCTATTTAGGTTGGTGCAAAAGTAATAGCTTTTATACTATGTAGCTTTTACAACCAATTAGGTAGATATAAAATACTTATAAAGGACATCTCCAGGTGTGTTAGGCCGTTCTTGCATTGCTATAAAGAAAATACCTGAGACTGGGTAATTTTATTATTATTATTATTATTATTATTATTATTATTATAATATTTTGAGACGGAGTCTCACTCTGTCTCCAGGCTGGAGTGCGGTGAGGTGATCTCAGCTCACTGCAACCTCTGACACCCTGGTTCAAGCTATTCCACCTCAGCCTCCCAAGTAGCTGGGATACAGGCATGTGTCACCGCACCCAGTTAATTTTTGTATTTTTAGTAGAGATGGGGTTTCACCATGTTGGCCAGGATGGTCTCGATCTCCTGACCTTGTGATCCGCCCACCTCGGCCTCCCAAAGTGCTGGGATTACAGGCATAAGCCACCGTGCCCAGCCGAGACTCAGCAATTTATAAACAAAAGAGGTTTAACTGGCTCGTGATTCCATAGGCTGTACAGGAAGCATAACAGCATCTGCTTCTAGAAAGGCCTCAGGAAGCTATAATCAAGTCAGAAGGTGAAGGGGGAGCAGACATGTCACATGGCAAAAGCAGGAACAAGAGAGTGTGGGGCAGGAGGTACCACACACTCTTAAATGACCAGATCTTGTGAGAACTCACTCACCACCATGAAGACAGTACCAAGGGGATGCTATTAAACTGTTCATGAGAAATCCACCCCATGATCCAATCACCTTCCATCAGGCCCCATCTGCAACTTTGAGGATTACATTTCAACATGAGATTTGGGTGAGGACAATAATCAAATTATATCATTCTGCTCTGGCTCCTCCCAAATCTCATCTCCTCATATAGCAAAATACAATGATCCCTTCTCAGTGTTACTCCCACCTCTGCCTCCGAAAGCACTGGGATTACAGGTATGAGCCACCATGACCAGTGAAATGTAAAGTATTTGCATGAATTGAACAAATGTATATCCACCCATAACTTCAAGGAAATAAAGATACATGACCTACCTGGGAATGGTTATTTAAATATTGGCTGCCTTCTCCACAGAATGCACAGAGAAGCAAATAAAAAGGAGTATCATTTTACCAATGCTTAAAACCATAATTCTATATCCAACAAAGTTATTCTTCCAAACTTTGAGTGAAATAAATCACATCCAGATAATCAAATCTGAGAAAATTTATCAGTATCCAAACTTTAAGGAATGTTAAAGGAATGTATTTGTTTCCTAAGGTTTCTATAATAAAGTATCACAAACTGGGTGGCTTTGAAAAAACAGAAATTTAATCGTCTCGCAGTTCTGGAGGCTAGAAATCTGAAATCAAGGTGTCAGCGGGGCCATTCTCTCTTTGAAATCTGCAGGGGAATTCTTCCTTGCCTGTTCTTAGGTTCCGATGATTTGCTGGCAATCTTTGGCATTCTTTCCCTTTTAGATGGATCAACCCAATCCTCCATCTTCATATGGCATCCCCACTGTGTGTGTCTTCACACAGACTTCCATCTATGCATGTTTCTGTCCAAATTTCCCCCTTTTTAAAAGGACCAGTCATATTGGACTAGGGCCCACTCTAATGACATCATCTCACCTTGACCACATCTGCAAGGAAGCTATTTCCAAATGAGGCCACAGTCTGAGGTACTGCAAGGTAGGATGTTTTCAGTTGATGCAACTCCACAAATAGCAAGGAAGTTCTTCAAACCAAATGGAAATGACACCTGATGGAAACTAAGAACTACAGATAAACAAGATGTGAAGAACACCAGATAGAAGAAACATGTGCATTAACAGAAAAGATTAATATTTTCAATTATTTATTTGAGAAATAGCTGACTCTTTAAAACAAAAATGATAAATAATATTATTGATCTGAACTATGTAACAAGATGACAAAGGAAAGGGGGAATAAATATAATTGTACTAAGGTTACATTTCTAGGAAATAATACTATCTATGCCTATGGAGATGATGAGAGTAAAGAATTTAAGTATCAATCCTTTGAACAACTACTAAACATAACACAAAAATACACAGCTAATACTCTAGTTACTATAACAAATTATCACAAAACTTATTTTCTATAATATACACTATATATACTTGTCTATTTTCCCACAAGTCTTTCCCTCAACAATGTAACTACAGCATATCGTCCGTACTTGGCACTTTAAAATTGAAGAAATCTTTGTAGAATGAATAACTACATTGAAAGAAATTAAGCAAAGGATGGCTACAAAAAAAAATCCACTGCTTATTTAAAAGATCATTTGGTAAAAATAGAAAATGATGTCTGCTTCCAAAATGTTGGAGATTTTTCCCTATTTATCCCCCTAAGTGTAACAAAAATTCCTGGACATTACAAATAAAGTGAATACAGGAAGACTCTGAAAGGTGAAAAAAATAAGGAAAACTGAATAGGTATCTTAGAAACTAGGAAACAACACGGTGGAATTTCCACATTTTCTTTTGTTTGTTTTATTTTCTTTCTGCCTCAGGCATCCAATACCTAATACAGAAAAATCCAGCAAGCAGAAAATACCAAAAAGTAAAGAACATAACACCTCCAACAAAAGGCTGCTCTCTCTAGACAAAGGACTAGAAAAGGTACAGACAAAAAAAGGATAAAACTCATAGAAAGACAATAACTGCTCTATGCTAGACAAACACCATCCTCATCCACACCTGCAGAGGCCCATTGGTGAACCCAGACCCTCACTAGAACTCCCAAGTGTCACCTTAAACTGTCCCTCTCTATCATGATTTATTCTTTTTCCATTTACTATGCATGCATTGGGAAAGAAAAAACTATGATTTTATTACACTAATTTAGATAAAGAGGGAGATACCACTAAGCACTTATTAAAAGAGCTACAATAAAAAACCATGACCAGTATAAGTGAGGACAAAGATGGAGAGCATCTGTGACTGCTGGTAGGATGTAAAACAATACAATCACTTTCCAAAACATATGACATATTCTGATATAATTTAAAGGTACACATATCATGTGATCCAGCTGTACCATTCCTTCACGCTCATCCAAAAAAATAAAAAGATATGTTCATATAAACACTTGTACAATAATGTACACATCATGGGAAAAGAGGAAGTATTGAGTAGAAACTGGAGGGGGAAATACAAAATCGTACAAGAAAACTTGAGTAGAGGGAAGCATAGGTACCTTGTATCACTTCTGGTGATGATTTTACAAATAAATACATCAAAACTTACATTGCTTAATTTAAAGTTGTAAAGTATGTAAAGTATGTAAAATCATTACATACAAATGAAGCCATTAAAAGTGTGAGATACAATATGCATGTCCAAAGGGATATTTGCAGCAATAAATGCAAAATAAGAAACCCTGAAATTTTTGGTCAGAAAATCTATCTCAAAATATTGGGAAAAAAATGTTAGTAAGTCAATGTGAAACCAATAGCAGAAATGAAACAATAAAATGATCTGTGATATGTTCTAAAACACACAAAGAGCAATGAAAATTTTAAACTCATTTTGTTATGGAAAAGAGTAACACAAACCCCTACTAAGACTAAGGAGGTGAAGGGGAATGAAAAAGTAGTAGAAGACATTAATTATCAACAATGTGAAGGAAATCTTCATGTCATATCCTGGTGATACATGTATAAAAACAACTTCATGCTAAGAACTTTAATATTACACAAAAAGAAAAAAATCCAAGGAAAACACAGTTTAAAAAATAATAAAACTATGGACAGCATTTTGGAGGTTCCTCAAAAAACTAAAACTTGAGCTACAATATGATCCAGCCATCCCATTGCTGGGTGTCTACCCAAAGGAAGAAAATCAGAATATCGAAGAGATATCTGCACTCCCATGTTTGTTGCAGCACTGTTCATAATAGCCAGGATTTGGAAGCATCCTAAGTGTTCACCAACAGATGAATAGATAAAGAAAATGTGGTACATATACACAAAGGAGTACTACTCAGCCATAAAAAAGAATGAGATCTTGTCATTTGCAACAACATGGATGGAACTGGAGATCATTACGTTAGATGAAATAAGCCAGGCACAGAATGACAAACATCATATTTTCTCACTATTTGTAGCATTTAAAAATCAAAACAATTGAACTCATGGACACACAGTTTTCCAGCCTCTGGTAACCATCCTTATGGTTACCAGAAGCTAGAAAGAGTAGTAGGGGATTGGGCAGGTGTGTAGGGGGAAGTGGGGATGATTCATGGATACAAAAAATATACTTAGAAAGACATGCATAAGACATACTATCTGATCACACAACAGGGTTACTACAGTCAATAATAACTTAATTGTACATTTTCAAATTACAGAAAGACTGCAATTAGATTGTATGTAACACAAAGGATAAATGCTTGTGGGGATGAATATCCCATTCTCCATGATTTGCTTATTTCACATTGCATGCCTGTATTAAAACATCTCATTTACCCCACAAATATATACACCTACTACGTAGCCACAAAAAATAAAGAATTCAAAAATGTCAAAAAAAAACTGAGAGAACCTCAATTGTCCTATATCCTGTAAATAAATTGTGAAATATCTTCCTATGAATGAATCCCTTGCACTGGTGCCCGAAGTAGTGAGTTTTTTCATATAATGAGAAAAGAGATAAAACCAACTCCACACAAGCCTTTCCATGTAACAGAAACAATAAAAACGTTATCCCAAAATTCTTTGTGAGATGCCCATGAACTTAACATCAAAATGATACAGAAAATAGAAGAGAGGAAAATCAACGATGTACATATATCCCTCATCAAATCCTTGGCTCCCCCATCCCCACTTGCCGAAACACAGCTCATGTGTGACAAACAGAACTCAAAAGTACTTCAACTATAATATTCCATGATCATTATGGGTTTATCCAAGAATATACTCGAATAGGATAAACATTTTGGTATCAAACAACTATAACAAAACAAAGGGCAAAATCATGTACCTATCACATTAGAGAGAAACGATACGACAAATTTTACCATCCAATCATAAAAAACTCAAAAACTGCAGCAAATATACTTAATGGTGAAATATTAAAAACCTTTCCCTTTGATAATATATTGGAATTAAACAGTAAGTTGAGCAAGACTGCGGGATTCCATATGGTTAAATATTAACAATTTTTTTCTAAGAACAGGAATTGTTACCAAACATTTTATGCATAAGAAATGGCAGAAAACCCTTACATTACAATGTCATACTTTTACAGCTTTTTTCATATACTGATCAGATAAAACAAGATAATTTTAATCCTTAATACTGTCACTTGTTTCCTAGTACTATCATGGTAATAGAGAATAGAGACCTCGAAATATAAAAGAAACTTTATTATACACTTGACATTTAATTATTTAATTCTAGTAGAACAATAAAAAGATGATTATTTGTTAGCATTTTACAAAAGGTCCCCCTTGTGGAGTAATCTCACAGACTAGGAGTTTAACTTAACAATTCAATTCAATAATTTTTGTGTCATTACTTGCTTATTTATTTATTTATTTATTTAGAGATGAAGTTTTGCCCTTGTCACTCAGGCTGGAGTGCAATGGCGTGATCTCGGCTTCCTGCAACCTCCGCCTCTCAGATTCAAGCGATTCTCCTGCCTCCGCTTCCCAAGTAGCTGGGATTACAGGCACCCACCACCACACCCAGTAATTGTAAAGTAGCAGTGAAGGATGTATACCAGCAGACATAAACATAGATTTATATTTACATGAATAATGTATTTACCTAACTGTACAAATATCCGTATATGAATTATAATTTTATTTCTTATCATGGGCAATATATCTTGAGGATGTATTTTGTAAATATTTAACACATATCTAATTGGCTTTAAAAGCTTCATAGTACAGAATGAACACAGCAAAATTAATTAGAAAATTGAAAAATTGCTGTTTTGACTTTTTGGTGCTCATAATTTAATACATATGTGTGATAGCTGTATCAGACACAGTTCTGGAAGGTGAATTATGGTGTAAAACTATAGATAAGTTTACAAATTTACTAAAAGGCACAAAATTGTTTTCCAAAAAGCCATTAACATTTTACACTTTTTCAAAAATCTGGTTTAAAAGAAAGAAAGTATCTGGTTACCCAAATAATTTACACAAAGGCTACATTTACCAAAACAACATGGTACTGATATAAAAGTAGACACAGAGACCAATAGGACAAAACAGAAAACCCAGAAATGCCAAATACTTACTAACAAATTATCTTTGACAAAGCATACAAAAAACATAAATTGGGGAAAGGATACCTTATTTCAAAAACAGTGCTGAGAAAATTGGTAAGCCACATGCAGAAGAATTAAAATGGATCCCTATCTCTCACTGTATACAAAAATCAACTCAAGATGAATCAAAGACTTAAATCTAAGGCTCGAAATCATAAAAATTCTACAAGATAACCTTGGAAAATCTCTTGTGTACACTGGCCTATGCAAGCAATTCATGATTAAAACCCCAATAGCAAATGCAACAAATACAAAACTAAATAAATGAGACCTGATTAAACTAAAAGGCTTCTGTACAGCAATAATAATGATGATAATAATAATAATAATGATCAGGGTAAACAGACAACCCACCGAATAGCAGAAAATATTTGCAAACTATACATCCAACAAAGGACTAGTATCCAGAGTCTACAAGGAACTCAAGCAAATCAGCAAGAAAAAATAGTAATAATAATCCCATCGAAAAGTGGGCAAAGAACATGAATACACATTTCTCTAAAGAAGATATACAAATGGCCAACAAACATTTGAAAAAATGCTCAGTATCACTAATCGTCAGGGAAGTACAAATTAAAATCACCACGAGATACCAAGTTACTCCTGCAAGAATAGCCATTATTAAAAATTCAAAAAACAACAGATGTTGGTGTGGATATGGTGAAAGAGGAATGCTTACAAACACTGCTGGTGGGAATGTAAATTAGTACAGACTCTATGGAAAACAGTATGGAGATTCCTTAAAGAATACTCTAAGTAGACCTACCATTTGATCGAGCAATCCCACTACTGGGTATCTACCCAAAGGAAAGGAAGTCATTATATTAAAAAGACACAGGTACATGTATGTTTATTGCAGCACAATTCACAACTGCAAAGACAGGGTACCAATCTAAGTGCCCACTGACGAATCAGTGGATAAAGAAAATGTGTAGTATACATACACCACAGAATACTACTCAACCATAAAAAGGAATGAAATAATGTCTTTTGCAGAAACGTAGATGGAGCTGGAAGCCATTATTCTAAGTGAAGTAACTCAGGAATAGAAAACCAAATACCATATGTTCTCACTTATAAATGGGAGCTAAGATATGAGTGCACAAAGGCATACAAAATAATGCAATGGACTTTGGAGACTCAGAAAGGAAAGGATGGGAGAGGGGTGCGGGATTTAAAAAACCCACATATTGGGTACAACACACACTTCCCGGGTGATGGATGCACTAAAATCTCAGAATTCACCACTATATAATTCATCCATTTAACCAAAAACTACTTGTACCTCAAAAGCTATTGAAACTTAAAATTTTTTAAATATTTTTCAATAAATAAAGCAAACAAACTAAAGTACAGTGTACATTCCTTATTAAGGCTCAGTTTATATACAGTAAGATTCACCCTTTTTAGTGTTTTAGTGTATTGTATAGTTTGACAAACGCAAACAGTTGTATAATCACAGCACAGTTGATATACAAGTGTTTCGTCACCCCCAAAAACTTCCTCCATGCAATGTTTTGGTCAATGCCTCTACTTACCCCCAACTCATAAATGATCTGATCTCTGTTTTTAATAGATTTGCCTTTACCAGAATTTATATAATTGGAATCTTCATACAGTAAAAAAAAAAAAAAAAAGTACACTAAGTAGAAAGCCTACTTAATAGGTAATTGCCCATTTAAATTTATTTTTGCATATCCTTTGATAGACATCATTAATTCCATCTTAGGTACTCCATAATTTCATAATTACTTCATTACCAAGATTATTATACAGTACTATACATTAAGCCTATATACATATTTATATATATACACATGATTAATAGATAGGTATATAAATATAGATAGATAAATAAGCCCTTCTTCCATTCACTTATGTTCTACATATTGCATGTTACCTAATTGATTCAGATATGCATTATGTTTATATAAATAATTTTGCATTTAAAATATATTTGGACAAAGCAGAATAGGATTGCATGTTACAGGAAGCAATGCTATATAAGTCTAAGTAGAAGATGAAAAGTATTCAAACACTGATTGCTTGAGAAAGTACTAAACATAACACAAAAATATACAGTAATATTCTAGTTACTATTACTGCACAACAAATTACCACAATATTTATCTGCAATTAAATACTCCATATGTAATTATCTGTTTTCCCACTAGGCTCGCTCTCAATAATGTAAATGCAGCACATAATCCACACCTGGCCCATGTCTGGGAACTGAACAAACATTTATAGGATAAATGAAATAATTAGATTGAAAGAAATGAAACAAATTATGGCAAAAATAAATATGCTGATTATGAAGATCATTGTCTAAAAATTATGTTGGATGTCAGTGTCTTAGAAGATGGAATAGACATATCATTCTGATTTATTTCTTAATGTAACTAAACTTTTTAGTATAACTAAAAATCTTGATGTTACATATAAAACAAACATAAGAAGGTTCTGAAAGGTGAAGATGAGAGACTAGTTAAGCACCTCAAGACCCAGGAAACAACAGTGTTTTCTCTGGGTTTGGCTTTCTGTATTGTTTTGTTTTGATTAAATCCCAGATCTGTAGCTAGAGAACCTCACAATCCAGAAATGCCAAAAAGTGTTGGCAAAAAAAAAAAGAAGCCTCAACAAAAGCTTGCTTTCTTTAGATAAAGTGCTAAAAGAGAGACAGGCTGATGATACAGAAAACTTTTAACACAACAGACACAGCACTACAGTCAATCATTATCCTCACCATGACAGCAAAAGCCAATTGAGAATCTAGATCTCCATCTTTTCCAGGCTGTAAGGAGTCACCCCAAAGTGCACCTAATGTTGTCAGAGATGTCTCAATAGACAGCTGGGACTTTTATCCTCAAAAGATGATAAGGCACACTCTCCTTAGCACTGAGTTAATGGATCTGTAGCTAGGTAAAATGTGGGGAGTCTTGACTTCCACCCCACTGGGAAGTGATGAAGTACCTCTTCTCTCCTTACTGGGGTGGTGTCAGAAGAAGCCTGACAGAGATTAATGATTACAATGAACTAAATTTAATACATATGTGTGAGTAGCTGTTTCAGACACAATTCTGGAAGCTGAATTATGGTGTAAAATTATAGGTAGATTTATAAATTTACTAAAAGATACAGAATTGTTTTTCAAAAAGCCATTAACATTTTATACACTTTTTCAATAAACTGGTTTAAAAATAAGAACATATATGTAATTCAAATTTTGAAGCCCTAACCTCGAGTATGATAGCATTTGGAGTCTTTGGGAAATAATTAGTTTAGATGAGGTCTTTAGGGTGGGGCCCTCACGATGGAACTAGTGCCCTTGTAAGAAGAGACACCAGAGAGTTTGTTTTCTCTCTCTCTCTCTCTGTCCTTCCCTCCCTCCATGTGCCCTCACACTCCTTTTTCTTCTCCCTTTCCCTCTTCCACTCCTTCTCTTTGTCTCTGGCAGCAAGATCAGAAAGCCAGGAAGAAAGCCCTTAACAGAACTCAATCATAATGATAACCAGATTTTTGCTCCCCAGCTTCCAGAAACGAATTTCTGTTATTTAAGTCACCCAGCCTCTGGCATTTTGTTATGAAAGCCCAAGCTGACTAAAAGGACTTTTATCACCCCTCAAAGGAAGTCAGAAAAGGGAAAACAGAGAGACAAAAAAAGAGAACAAACAGAAAAAAATTAAATGGCAGACTGAAGCCTTATTATATAGATAATAACATATATGTAAATGGTTAAAAGGTAATGCCAATTAAAACACAGACATTGACATAGTGGACTGAAAACCCTGACTATTTGCTGTCTACAAAAAACACTTTAAATATAATAAAATGGGCAGATTGAGAGTGAAAGGATGGGAAAACACATATTATGACAAAAATAATCAAAAGAAAGCAAAAATTGCTATATCAATATCAGATAAAGTATAACTGACAGCAAAGAAAATTCTCAGATAAAAAGAGGGACATTATATAATGGCACAGTGTTCAATCCAATAATAAGACATAGCAATCCTAAATGGGTATGTACCAACCCACTTATTTGAAAAATTTATGAAGCCAAACCAATACACCAAAAGGGAGAAATAGAAGACTCTATCATGATAACTGGAGATTGTAACTCCCTTTTCACAACAATTCATAGAAAAACTAGGCAGATTCAGCAATAATATAAAATATTTCAATAATCCCATCAACCAGGATACCAAGATCTCAACAATACCATCAATAATACCATCAACAAGTCCTAATTGACATTAATAAACACTCCTCTCAATAGCAGCAGAATATTTATAATCATCAAGTGTCCATAAAACTTGGTTTTGGTAAACAGACCACATCCTGGGCAGAAAACAAAGCCCAACAAACTTTAAAGAATTGAAAGCACAGAGAGCTTGTTTTTCCATTACAATACGATCAAGCTGGAAATCCCTAACAAAAAGAGAAAAGAAAATCTTCAAATATTTGTAACAAAACAATATACCTTAAATAACCCATGAGTCAAAGAGGAACTATCAAAGAAAATCACAATATACATTGAAATAGATAAAAATGCTAATGCAGCCAGGCAGGGTGGCTCACGCCTATAATCCCAGCACCTTGGGAACCGAGGCAGGTGGATCATATGATGTCAGGAGTTCAAGACCAGCCTGGCCAACATGGGTGAAACCCCGTCTCTACCAAAAATACTAAAATTAGCGAACACCTGGTGGCTAACAACACTGGTGGAACATACCTATGTTCCCAGCTACTCGGGAGGTTGAAGGAGGAGAATCACTTGAACCCGGGAGGCAGAGGTAGAAGTGAGACAATATCCCGCCATGCACTCCAGCCTGGGGAACAAGAGCGAAACTCCATCAAAAAAAAAAAAAAAAAAATGCTACTGCAACATTTCAAAATTTAAAATAGAAAACAGAAATAAAAACTGAGCAAATAGAAAAAGAGAAAACACTTCCCAATTCATTTTGTGGAACTATTATTCCTTTGATAACAAAATCAGCCAAACAAGTACGAAAAAGAAAACTACAGACAAATTTCCATTGAATGGAGACACAAAATCCGTAACAGAATATTAGGAAATAGAATTCATCCATATAAAAATATTATACACCTTGACCAAGTGGGATTAATTCTAGAGATATCAGGTTGGTTCCATATTTCAAAGCCAATCAATGTAATCTACCAAAAAGATAAGCTAAAGAAAAAAAATCAAAAGATCCTATCAATTAATGAAGGAAAACAATGAACAAAATTCAACACCCATTCATAATTTTTAATAAAATACTCATAAAAATAGGAATAGAAGAAAACTTTTTAGACTTTATAAAGAGCATCTAGACCAAATCTATGGCTAACATTCTACTTAATTTTGAATGAGTTAAAAAAAAAAAAAAAAAAAAAGAAAGAATAAATGAGACCTAGTATTTGCTACCACAACAGGGTGATTATAGTCAAAAATAATTTAATAGAAAAGCTGAATGCTTTCTCTCTAAGTTCAGGAACATGAACAGTATGTCTCTACTTCCTCTTCTCTTACTCAACATAGTGCTGGAAGGTAAGCTAGGGCAGTAAAGGAAAAAAATCCATACACAAGGCATATATAAAATTGGCTCTATTTGAAGATGGCTACATAAAAACATACCAAGAAATCTACAAAAAATCTTCTAGACATAATGACTGAGTTCATCAAGGGTGCAGGATATAAGACATAAAAAATCAATTGTTTTCCATATACTAGTAATGACCATATAAACACTGAGATTAAAAATACAATAGAACTTACAATTGCTAAGAATGGAATAATTTGATGTAAATCAGATGAAACATGTACAGGCCTTCTGTTCTGAAAATTTCATCACACTCATTTTTAAAAAATCAAAGTACAGCTGGGAGTGGTGGCTCATGCCTGTAATCCCAGCACTTTGGGAGGCCGAGGTGGGCGGATCACGAGGTCAGGAGATCGAGACTATCCTGGCTAACACAGTGAAACTCTATCTATACTAAAAATACAAAAATTAGCCGGGCATGGTGTCAGGCGCCTGTAGTCCCAGCTACTCGGGAGGCTGAGGCAGGAGAATTGCTTGAACCCGGGAGGCGGAGCTTGCAGTGAGCGGAGATTGTACCACTGCACTCCAGCCTGGGCAACAGAGCAAAACTCCATCTCAAAAAAATAAATAAATAAATATTAGCCAGGCATGGTGGCAGGTGCCTATAATCCCAGCTACTCTGGAGGCTAAGGAAGGAGCCAGCCTCACTTGAACCCAGGAGGTGGAGGCTGCAGTGAACCGAGATTGTGCCTCTGTACTCCAGCCTGGGTGACAGAGCAAGACTCCATCTCAAAAAATATAAATAAATTAAATAAATAAATAAAATAAAATAAAATAAAAAATCAAAGTAAATCTAAAAGATGAAGGGACATACTGTGTTAATGGATGGGAAGACAAAACACAGTGGGATTTCAATTCTCCCCAAATTGATATACAGATTTAATACTTTCTTAACAAAATTTTAATAGTATTTTGTTTTAGAAACAGACAGGATGGTTCTAATAGATATGGAAAGAAAAAGAAAACAGGATTGTAAAAAGTAAAGTAGAGGTTCCTCTTCAAAGACTTTACTCCCCACTTAATTAGAAAAAATAGTAACTTCTCTTAGAAGCAAAATGTATTCAAAGACCTGTGCTAGCATTCTTAAGTATCTGCTAGCTGTGATAAAGAAATTATTGTACTTTATGGTCTTAGCTCCCACAATTTAGCCTAAATATTTGCCCTGGCATGCTTATACTGGTCCAAGCAAGCACTAGGTCATAGTCTCTTCTTCTCCCTTATTTAAAGGTGTTTTTAACTTTCTCAGCATTCCACAAGTTACTTCCTCCTTCCTTTGCTCTCCTCTGCCTTTGCCTCTTTTAAAAAGTTCTAAGTTGCTAGACAATCAGGACAGATACAGAATGTGAGGTCCCGTTCCAGCCAATGGAAACCAGACACAGCAGCAGGGTGGATGTGTCAGGTTATAAATGACCCTGTCTCCTTTGTTCAGTGTACTCTCGTGGCAAAACTGCTGGTGAGTGTATCCTTTCTGCAGGAAGTAAAAATGGCCTTGCTGAGTAAATTAAATTTATATTCAAGTGCTATTTCTTTACTGCACCAGGGAACAAGCATTTCAAACAACGATGATGAAACAATTCTGAAAATTACAAAGAAAGCTGAAGGAAATCACAGTATCCCATTTCAAACTACAAAAATGATCCCTGAAAGTATAGTCTACAGTACCCCATTTCAAAACATCTTGTACAGCTACACTAATCAAGAAAATGTGATACTGGTGGATAGACACATAGATCAATGGGACAGAAAGAAAACTCATAATAGTACCACAGTAAGGACAACTAATTTTTGATAAAGCTGCAAAGGCAAGTTTATGGAGAAAAAAAAATTTTCAAAATAGTACTAGAGAGATTGTATATCCAGAGACAACAATATAAACCTCATAACTTATGCAGAAATTAACTCATAGTGGATCTAATATTTAAATGTAAAACATATTTTTTAAAATAAGAGGAAGAAATCTTTGGAATCCAGCACACAGTAAAGAGTCCTTAGACTTGACACTAAAAGTATGACCCATAAAGGGAAAGACTGAAAAACTGGCCCCTTAAAAATAAAAAATTAAAAAAGTGTTATTCAACTTTTTATGTTGTGTTAAGAGAATGAAAAGACAAACTGCAGACTGGGAGAAAAGACTAGTACCTGGAATATATAAACAATTCTCAAAATTTGACAGTATAAAATAAACAATCCAATTTGAAAATGAGAAAAAGACATAAACAGAAACCTCACTAAAGAGGATACACAGATGGCAAATGAAAATGAAAAGATGTTCAACATCATAGCCATCACATAAATGCAAACGAAAACCAAAATCAGATATCATTACATATATATCAGAATGACCAGAATGAACATAAATAGTGACATCACCAAATTCTGGCAAAAATGTACAAACTATGTCACTCATACATAGCATGTGTGAATGTAAAATGCTGCATCATTATAGAAAACAGGCAGGTTAGAAAAAATTAAACTGGTAAATATCTTATTATACAGGAGTTGTACTCTTGGGCATTTATCCCAGAGAAATGAAAACTTTTGTTTGCATGGAAACTTGTACACAATGTTCATAGTGTAGCTGGACGGGGGCAGACAAAACCTCTCAGACACCAAGTTGTAGAAGGAAGGGCTTTATTCAGCTGGGAGCATCAGCAAGCTACCATCTTAAAATCCACGCTCCCTGAGTGCACAATTTCTGTCCCTTTTAAGGGCTCACAACACTAAAGATTTCACATGAAAGGGTCATGATTGATTGAGCAATCTAGGGGATACGTGACAGGGGTTTCATGCACTGGTAGTCAAAGTGAAACAGAACAGAGTAGGGAGTTTCACAATGTTCTTCTACACTATATATAATGTCTGGAATCTATGGATAACATTGGTTTCTAAGTCATGAGTTGATTTGTAACTACTAGGTTTAGGCCAGTCAGGCCCAGGTCTGGTTTTGGGCCTGGTGCCGGGCTGCCTGCCTTTGGTTTCACTTCGTTGGTTTTTTTCTTAAAACAGGTACTGAGTATAAAACAATATAAAACAATGTGAGAGGGTCTCTCTCTTCCTTCAATAGCACATTTACCTGTATTAACCAAAGCATAGAAATAACTCAAAGTACATAAAAGTGTAAAATGATTAAACTAGATGTGGTTCGCTCACACCATAAAGTGCTGCTTAGCAAGAAAAAGGAACAAACTACTGGTAAATTTAACCACATGGATAAAAATTATGTGGATGAATCTCCAGGGAAAAAAGCACCCCAAATAGCAATTACAATACTATTCCATTATAGAACATTCTTTTTTTTTTTTTTTTTTTTTGAGACAGTCTCACTGTGTTGCTCAGGCTGGAGTGCAATGGTGTAATCTTGGTTCACTGTTATCGGTGGAAACCAACCCCCGATATTCAACATAGGTCCTTTTCTATTTTCCCTAAGTGTCGACTGGTCTGAGAAATAAAGGGAAAGAGTACAAAAGAGGGAAAATTTAAAGCTGAGTGTCCGGGGGGACATCACATGTCGGCAGGTTCTGTGATGCCCCCCGAGCTGTAAAACCAGCAAGTTTTTATTAGCAATTTTCAAAAAGGAGGGAGTGTACAAATAGGGTGTGGATCACAGAGATCACATGCTTCAAGGGCAATGAAAGATCACAAGGCAGAAGGTCAGGGTGAAACTAGAATCACTAATGAACTTCCATGTCCCTCTGTGCACGCATTGTCAGGGTTCAAGAGCAGAGAACTGGTCTGACTAGAATCCACCAGGCTGGAATTTCCTAATCCTAGCAAGCCTGCGGGCACTGCAGGAGACTAGGGCATGTTTCATCCCTATCTACATCTGCATAAGGCAGACACCCCCAGAGCAGCCATTTCAGAGGCCTCCTCTGGGAATACATTCTTTTCCCAGGGCTGTTAATTATTAATATTCCTTACTGGGGAAAGAATTCAGTGATACTTCTCCTATCCATTTTCAGTAATAGAGAAATATGGCTCTGCCCTGCCCGGCCCACAGGCAGCCAGATTTTAAGGTTATCTCCATTGTTCCCTGAACATCACTGTTATCCTGTTCTTTTTTCAAGGTGCCTATATTTCATACTGTTTAAACACACATGCCTTACGAACAATTTGTGCAGTTAATGCAATCACCACAGGGTCCTGAGGTGACACACATCCTCTGCTTATGAAGATGATGGGATTAAGAGATTAAAGACAGGCATAGAAAATCACAAGAGTATTGATTGGGGAAGGGATAAATGGCCATGAAATCTTCAATTTATGTTCTTGACAGAAGAACAATGTATGTTCTTCTGCCATGGCTTCAGCTGGTCCCTCTGTTCAAGGTCCCTGACTTCCCACAACACACTGTAACTTCTGTCTCCCAAGTTTAAGAAATTCTTGTGCCTCAGCCTCCCAAGTAGCTGGAACTGCAGGCACGTGCCACCACGCCCAGCTAATTTTTGTATTTTTAGTAGAGATGGGATTTTGCCATGTTGGCCAGGCTGGTCTTGAACTCCTGACCTCACATATTATGCCCACCTCAGCCTCCCAAAGTGTTGGGATTACAGGCATGAGCCACCACCACCAGCCTCATTATACAGCATTCTTGAATCATTCACACAGACACACACACACACACACACGCGCACACACACATACACATACACACACGTAGTATTTGATGAAGAACAGATTATTGACTGCTGGAAATCAGGAATGGGAGGGAGGTAGGGGCTGCAGTGGTGGGATGTGGGTGTGCTTATAAAGTGCAACACAAAGGATCCTTGCAACAACTGAGATGTACTTTATCTTGGCTGGATCAATGTTAATATCTTGGTTGAGATATTGTACTATAGTATTGCAAGATGGCAAAACTGACTGGAACTGGGTAAGGGTGCATGGGATGTCTCTATCATTTCCTACACTGCAAGTAAAGGTAGAGTTATCACAATAAAGAAAGTTTAATTCAAAATGGTTTAACTTTTTACCAGACAGTTTGGGTTCAATGGATATGAGACAAAACATATGCAAACTGGCTGGGTGTGGTGGCTCAAGCCTGTAATCGTAGCACTTTGGGAGGCCAAGGCAGGCGGATCACGAGGTCAGAAGATCCAGACCATCCTGGCTAACATGGTGAAACCCCATATCTACTAAAAATACAAACATTACCCAGGCGTGGTGGTGGGCGCCTGTAGTCCCAGCTACTCAGGAGGCTGAAGAAGCAGAATGAGGAGAATGGCGTGAACCCAGGAGGCTGAGCTTGCAGTCAGGCCAGATTCAGCCACTGCACTCCAGTCTGGGCGACAGAGTGAGACTCCGTCTCCATCCAGTAATGGCAGACCAGACATTTCAGCCCAAACATTATGCTGAAGAAAAATAAACTAAGAAAGATGTAAAACCATAACAAACTTCTCTTTGAAGATATCACTAAAATTGATCCCCTTTTCCCCTCTCATAGAATCCCACCTCAAAGGAGGAAATTGGGAACCCAAGATGCAAAGTAAGATGTTGTAACTGAGAAGCTAAGCAACTGACAAGGGCTTCCAGCAGCTTTTAGAGCCTAGGGAACGCAGATTGCAGATCAGGATCCATCATGGAAAGAAAACCTTGGGAAATACCTCAAAGTTTCATTTGACATCACTGAGGAGCTATGCCCTAAGTGTCATATAAACCAGAAATAGAACAATCCTCCCAATACATGAGACCCAGCTTCAAAAAGACTCAATCTCTGATTTTGATGAGATGATCTTCATCCCAGTCCCTTGCCTCACTCGTGTCACCACCCTAACTGCCTTATAGAAGTAAAAGAAAACACTCCAAGATGGAAGAAAAAAATCATTCAGAGTCTCCAATTACTTCTCTAGTATTTCACACACAAATTAATGCTTTCAATCATAAACAATTACAGATGCAAAATATGAACAGGAAGGAAAGGATGAGCTTCAGGCCTGTGATCTAGTTTTTCCATATGCTGAGGCTGCCTGGGATAGAAAGAACTATAACATGATTACACCCATGCAATTTAGAGTGATACTGAGATACCACCGCACATCTATCAGAAGGACTACAATGTTAAATAATGACCAAAACAAGTGCTGGCAAGGATATAGGACAAATGCGACTCTCACACACCGTTAGTAGGGCATAAAACAGTCAATAAAGATGCAAAACACCTTGATATTTTTTAAAATAACTGAAGGATGCACTTATCAGTTGATCCAGCCATATCACTCATTGATGTCTATACAAGAAAAACTAAAATATACATCCATATAAAGGCTTGAATGTATTGTCCACATTATGAAAAAAGAGGAGGACTTGGGGGTAGAAAAAAAGAGGGGAAAATATAAAGTTGCACAAGGAAATGAGTAAAGAAATGGCTATGTACATTATCTAGTTTTTGGTAAAGGTTTCACAAATATTTGCATGCATGTATGTGATATATATATATTTCATATATATACACATAAAAAGTTATATTGTTTAAAGTTGAAAATAGTTTTCTTTAAATTCAATTTTATTCCAATGAATATGTTACAAAGTGTAAGATAAATCAATATATGTCCTAAAGGGACATTAATGTCAATAAACGCAAAACGGAAGACTTGGCAATTTATGATCTGATAACACATCTCAAGATATTATATACAGAACAGTAATTTAATACCAAAACTTTATATAAATGAAATTATAAAGACTTATAGTTGTCACTCTCATCCTCACAATAAGAAAAAAGTTGAACAAACTGAAAATTAACAACTCTCTTTAATCCATCAGATAATTGATGTCACAGGGTGAAACATGGCTTCAAATACTGGAAAGACAGGCAAATACAGAGAATCACAGTTTACTGGAGCAAAAGCTCAGGAGAAGTCCATTGCTGGATCCGGTACAAAGAGCATTACAATGTAAAAAACTGCAAATCTTATAGCTTATTTAAGATGTTCCTAGGGAAACTCAAAGACAACAGGGGAGACTAAAACAAGGACACAAGGGAAATTTTGGCCTATGATACCTACAATGACAGTGATGGCAGCGGTGGCCCATCTGGAGTGGCTGCTGCCACGATGCCCACTGCAGTGGAAGAGGCATGGCCGGGGCTGCACACTCCACGGAGTTGGTGGGAGCTGAGAGTAGGCAGGAGCCCTGCCCACCCAGGTGCAGCGGCAACCACCCAAGCTGCAGCTGCAGACCCAGGCATCCCTGTGTTCTTGGGGCCAGAGCAGGCAGGAGCCTAACCCTCCCAGATGCAGCTGCAGCTACCCCTGCACTCTTGGGGACCTGGGAAGGCCGCCCTGTCCCTACAGGTTTAGAAGTGCCTGCTTCCACTGCCTGGCCTCTCCCCACTCCCAGTGACTGCTCTGATATCTGAGCAAAGTTGAGGCCGAGCCCAGGCACTGTTGCAACCGGCCAGGTGTGTACACGCTCAGGATAGTGCTGAGTCTGGACTTTGGGTGCCAACAAGCATGGGAGAGAGGCCAAGGAGGAGCCTCAGTGCTGGCCTGCAAGCACCCCTTGGCACAAACAGCCTGGGCACCATGAACAGCAGCAGGAGGCAGGCGGGAGGTAGACAGACTCCAGGACAGAAAGGGGCAGGTCCCTGGTGAAGCCCCCCTCTTCAAGCCGAGGAACGCTTGAAGCCTGAAGACTAGAGTGGGAACTTGTGGTGCTTTTTCTGGGCCCACCCATGGTCACCCATGGACCAACTTGTATCCACTTCCTCCCATCTGAGGCCCCATAAAAGCCCTGGACTCAGCCAGAGTGGAGGAGACGATGGGACAATCTGAGTGAAGATAGGGACTACCCACTCCAGGGTTTCCTGTGTGATGATAGCTGAGGAGACGACAGGACTACCAGCTGTGGAAAAGAGCTACCCACTGCAGGGTCTCTTCTCTGCTGAGAGCTGAACACTCATCAGGATATCCTGCCTGTGGAGAGGATCGACCCAATGCGGGCCTCCTCTGAGCTGTTCTGTCACTCAATAAAGCTCCTCTTCGCCTTGCTCAACCTACTCTTGTTGATGTACCTAATTATTTCTGGATGCAGGACAAGAACTTGAGACCTACCGAATGCCGGGGCTAAAAGGGCTATGATACTAACAGGACTGAAACACGCCTCTTGCTCACCACATTGAGGGTTACAAGGAGAGAAGAGAAAAGGAGAGAAGAGCTGCAGCCCTTTGGGGACCCCAGACCTAGGAGCCCCTGAGCCAGGGCTGTGACATCCTCTCTGGGGCTCTGCAGTTGCTGGCACCTTCAAGCTTCCAGGTGCCACAGCACTCCCTGGTGCCAGCTGTGGAAGCTGCTTGCAGTATGCCTGGTCCAGCCATGGCCTCACTGGAGTGGCTGCCCATGCTGGTGCCTGGAGCTACCCACCCCACCACACCCAGCACCCCTGGCTTTGCACAGTGGCCTGACCTCACGGCGCATGCTCACATTCTCCTCTCCACTCCACTCGCCCTTGGCAGGCATGGGATCCAGGTGAGTAGCGTAAGCCAAGTGCAGCCTGCCAGGCCGAGTGGGCCCAGCAGGCCCGAGCAATCCTTGAGCAAAGGCATCACTGGTCATAGAGGTTTCTGGCTGGCAAATCGATACCCCAAGGATCTTGTGACAACAGCAAAGAGTAAACACAGTATAACACTTTGCCAGATTAACAAAAAACCTTAAACTAAAAGCCTATGTACCTCAGTTCCTTCTATTAATATACAGTACACTAAGACTCATTTTGAACAAAAAATTACAAGGCATACTAAAAGTAAAAAATTAAAATAAAAATCAGTTTGAAGAGACAAAGTATCAAAAGCAGCAAAAAGATATTAAGGTATAGCAGATACTCTGGAATTTTCAGGCTGGAAATTTAAAATAATTATGATTAATATGCTAAGGACTCTAATGGAAAGACAGGTGGGTAATGTAAGAAAACAGATGGGAACTCTAAAAAAGAAGCAAAAAGGAATAAAACAATATAAGATCAGTGAGATATCCTTTTAATTACAAAAAGAAAACCAACAAATCTAAAAATTTTTATTTTCATAAAGGGTTAAAAAATGTATAAACCCTGACAAGGGATTAAAGAAAAAAGTCAAAATAATCAATATCAGCAATGTAAAGGAAATCCTCACTCCGTATCCTGGAAACACAGACATAATTATATAGGAAAATTATGCTAATAAATTCGGTATTACACAAAATAAAAAAGTGCCAAGAAAAACAGAGCTTAACAAATCAAGAAAACAAGAAATCTCAATTGCCTCATGTCTCATAAAAATTGTCTCTGCATTGAAAATTATATTTATAAACATATTCTATGCTGATTCCTAAAGTAATGAACTTTCTGTAGAATGAGAATGAAATAACACCAGTCTTTAATAAGTTCTTCCACATAATAGAATTAGTAAAAATACTTTCCAAAATGTTTCATGTGACCCTTATAAGCTTTATACTACAATGACAAGACTATTATAAGAAAATAAAAGAAGCCAGGTGCAGTGGCTCACGCCTGTAATCTGAGCACTTTGGGAGACCAAGACGGGCAGATCACCTCAGGTCAGGAGTTCAAGACCAGCCTGGCCAACATGCAGAAAGCCTATCTCTACTAAAAACATAAAAATGAGCTGGGTGTGGTGGCACATGCCTGTAATCCCAGCTACTTGGGAGGCTAAGGCACGAGAATTGCTTGAACCCGGCAGGCGGAGGTTGCAGTGAGCCAAGATCACACCACTGTACTCCAGCCTGGATGAAAGGGTGAGACTCTGTCTTAAAAAAGAGAAAAAAAATAGAAAAACAGAGATTTATATCCCTCAGAAAAACACATTGGCCACACCTGGAAAGAACAGCAACAACAACGTATGTTTGACCAACAGAAACCAAAGATACTTCAAGTACATAAGCCTATAAATAAACTGGGTAGAATTAAAACATAAATTATTTTTGGTTTGTTGTATTGAAATAGAACTACTTTAACAAAGCAGAGGACACGATTTTGTAAGCGCCATAATATATACAAATAAACCATATGACAAAATTTACCATTTAAGTATAATTTTTTTAAAAACTCAGAAACGTTAGTAAATATCGTAATTAGTGGTGAAATATTTACACCATCAACTTGAGATCATAAAAGAGATAAGAATGTCTACTATAACAAGTTCTATTCAACATTTTACGGTCATAGCCAGAACATTAAATGCAAGAAAACATATGCATAAAGATTGAAAGAAACAAAATAAAATCTCCTCTATTCACAGATCAAATGATTATGTTTCCAGGTTATTGAAAAGCAGTCTATAAGTAATAGAGATTTTTTTTGTTAATTTTTAAGTTCTGTGAGTACACCGTAGGTGTACATATTTATGAGGTCTGTGAGATGTTCTGATACAGGCGTACAATATGTAATAATCACATCAGTGAAAATGGGGTATCCATCACTTCAAGCATTTATCCTTTGTGTTACAAACAATCCAATTGTACTCTTTTAGTTAACAGTGTACAATTCAACTATTATTTTATATATATCTCGCTTCTTGGCCTTTTGGCTAAGATCAAGTGTACTATATATAGTTACCCTGTTGTGCTATCAAATACTAGTCTTATTCATTCTTTTTATTTTTATTGTTGTATCCATTTACCATCCTCCCTTCCCCTCTCCATCCTCCATTACCCTTTGCAGTCTCTAGTAACCATCATTCCACTCCCTGTGTTCATGAGTTCAATTGTTTTAATCATCAGCTCCCACAAATAACTGAAAACATGCGAAATTTATATTTCTCTGCTTGCTTTATTTCACTTAACATAAAGACCTCAGGTTAGTGAGTTCTGCAAGACAACTGAATTCCACACTTAAGCCCAAACACATTTTTTTCTGAGAATTGTAATTTTTTTAAAAAAAATTTAATTTATTATTATTATTATTATTATTTTGAGAAGTGGTCTCGCTCTGTCTCCCAGGCTGGAGTGCAGTGGCATGGTCTCAGCTCACTGCAACCTTCACCTCCCGGGTTCAAGCAATTCTCATGCTTCAGCCTACTGAGTAGCTGGGACTACAGGTGTGCACCACCACACCCGACTAATTTTTCTATTTTTAGTAGAGATGGGATTTTGCCATGTTGGCCAGCCTGGTCTTGAACTCCTGACCTCAAGTGATCCACTCGCCTCAGTCTCCTAGAGTGCTGGGATTACATGCATGAGCCACCGCGCTAGGCCTGAGAATAGTAATTCTTACTAACCTTTTTATACACATCATAAGAATGGAACAAAAACCCTGACAACACAAGGTCTTATTTTAAAGATTTGTTTTTAGATACTTATAAGCTAAAATTCAAAAGTCATTATAACCCTAAACTTTGTTGTCATTTTTTCTGATATCATGGCAACAAAGGCACCTGACTATATGAGTAACTTCAAAATAAAGCTGATATTAAATCCTAGTGCAACAACAACAACAACAAAAATTCATTGTGGCTATTTTACTTATGGCCTCTAGGATAATGATTTCGCTGACTAATTAAAGGTCAGGTATTTATAAATCTTTCACTACTATATTAAATTACTTTCTCAACATAATTATTTATATATTTTCTTATTTCTTTTCTTTCTGTATTCTGTTTCTGGATTTAAATGTAACTTCTTACCTGTTCTGTACTGCCTTACTAAAGAGGGAGAAAAGCAAAGCACACGTTTCAAGAAAACCAACCATGATATGCTTTCATCTCACTCTTTCTTTGATTTTTCTTTTATTATCAATTTTTCATATGCCCAGTATACATTTTTTTAAAAAATGCAATTGCATGTCCGGGCACGGTGGCTCACACCTGTAATCCCAGCACTTTGGGAGGCCAAAGCGGGCAGATCACCTGAGGTCAGGAATTGGAGACGAGACTGGCCAACATGGCGAAACAGCGTCTCTATTGAAAATACAAACATTAGCTGGGCATGGTGGCGCACGCCTGTAATCCTAGCTACTCAGGAGGCTGAGGCAGGAGAATCACTTGAACCTGGGAGGCAGAGGTTGCAGTGAGCTGAGATCGTGCCACTGCACTCCAGCCTGAGCAACAGAGTGAGACTCTGTCTCAAAAAAAAAAAAAAAAAAAATGAAAATCAAAAAAAGAAAAAAAAATGCAACTGCATATTGCCTCACAGAAATAACCATGATTACCAGTAAGGTGTGTAAATGAAAAGTTGTATACAAAGTATTTACATATGTAAAATATTTATATACTTGTGCATGCAAGTGAAATAAAGTACAATTTGGCTCCTTTTACATTTGGAATATGTCTTTGTGATATCTTCTGTAAGCATACAAGATTTACCCGATTGGGTATAAAAGTTACATAGTATTCATCATATTAATACAGTGCATGTTATTTAGAAACTACTTGTTTTGCCTTTTTGTATCCATAATTTTATGCACACGTTTAACAGGCTCTGTCAGATATTGTTATAGAAAGGCAACTATTGTATAAAAAAGTAGACAAATTTAAAACATTGTTAAAATATACAAAATTAATTTCAAATACCCAGGACCATTTTATACTATTTCACAACTTGTATCAATATAAGAAAGAATATGTTATTTAATTTCCACTAAGCATTTAGCATATTTAATATACTAATTGCCAATTCATGATTATTTTGGTGTATATCCTTGGTGCATTTTACTGATTCCATTTGTTAATGAGACTATCATTTCATAATTACTTGAATACCAAAATGGTTATATATTAAGTATACACATATGCATAAACTCTTGTTGCTTTCACTTATGTTCTGTATATTTCTCGTTACTTGATTGATTATGTATAAATATATGGCATATAAATCACTTCACCTGTAAAATTATCAATGAATAATTATATCATATATTAGTTAAGTACAGCATACATAAAATATTTTGCTATAGGTAATACAAGAAAAATATTGATATTTTGGCTTTTTGTTTTTATTTCTTTTTATTATACTTTAAGTTCTAGGGTACACTGCACAACATGCAGGTTTGTTACATATGTATACATGTGCGATGTTGGTTTGCTGCACCCTTTAACTCGCCATTTACATTAGGTATATCTCCTAATGCTATACCTCCCCCCTCCCTCCAACCCACGACAGGCCCTGGTGTGTGATGTTCCCCTTCTTGTGTCCAAGTGTTCTCATTGTTCAATTCCCACCTACGACTGAGAACATGCGGTGTTTGGTTTTCTGTCCTTGCGATAGTTTACTCAGAATGATGGTTTCCAGCTTCATTGATGTCCCTACAAAAGGACATGAACATATTCTTTTTTTATGGCTGCATAGTATTCCATGGTGTATATGTGCCACATTTTCTTAATCCAGTCTATCACTGATGGACATCTGGATTGGTTTCAAGTCTTTGCTATTGTGAATAGTGCTGCAATAAACATACCTGTGTATGTGTCTTTATAGTAGCATGATTTATAATCCTTCGGGTATACAGCCAGTAATGGGATGGCTGGGTCAAATGGTATTTCTAGTTCCAGAGCCTTGAGGAATCCCCACACTATCTTCCACAATGGTTGAACTAGTTT
>NW_012110219.1:811650-813473 GCF_000951045.1 Mandrillus leucophaeus | reverse complement strand
CTCTCCAGCACCTGTTGTTTCCTGACTTTTTAATGATTGCCATTCTAACTGGTGTGAGATGGTACCTCGCTGTGGTTTTGATTTGCATTTCTCTGATGACCAGTGATGATGAGCATGTTTTCATGTGTCTGTTGGTTGCATAAATGTCTTCTTTTGAAAAGTGTCTGTTCATATCCTTTGCCCACTTTTTGATGGAGTTGCTTGATTTTTTTTCTTGTAAATTTGCTTAAGTTCCTTGTAGATTCTGGATATTAGCCCTTTGTCAGATGGGTAGATTGTAAACATTTTCTCCCTTTCTGTAGGTTGCCTGTTCACTCTGATGGTAGTTTCTTTTGCTGTGCAGAAGCTCTTTAGTTTAATTAGATCCCATTTACCTATTTTGGCTTTTGCTGCCATTGCTTTTCGTGTTTTAGTTATGAAGTCCTTGTCCATGCCTATGTCCTGAAAGGTATTAGCTAGGTTTTCTTCTAGGGTTTTTATGGTTTTAGGTCTAACATTGAAGTCTTCAACCAATCTTGAATTAATTTTTGTATAAGATGTAAGGAAGGGATCCAGTTTCAGCTTTCTACATATGGCTAGCCAGTTTTCCCAGCACTATTTATTAAATAGGGAATCCTTTCCCCATTTCTTGTTTTTCTCAGGTTTGTCAAAGATCAGATGGTTGTAGATGTGTGTGGTGTTATTTCTGAGGCCTCTGCTGTGTTCCATTGGTCTGTATCTCTGTTTTGGTGCCAGTACCATGCTGTTTGGGATACTGTGGCCTTGTGGTATAGTTTGAAGTCAGGTAGCGTGATGCCTCCAGCTTTGTTCTTTTTGCTTAGGATTGTCTTGGCAATGCAGGCTCTTTTTTGGTTCCATATGAAGTTTAAAGTAGTTTTTTTCCAATTCGGTCAAGAAAGTCATTGGTAGCTTGATGAGGATTACATTGAATCTATAAACTACCTTGGGCAGTATGGCCATTTTCACGATATTGATTCTTCCTATCCGTGAGTATGGAATGTGTTTCCATTTGTTTGTGTCCTTTTTTATTTCGTTATGCAGTGGTTTGTAGTTCTCCTTGAAGAGGTCCTTCACATTCCTTTAAGTTGGATTCCTAGGTATTTTATTCTCTTTATAGCAATTGTGAATGGGAGTTCACTCATGATTTGGTTCTCTGTTTGTGTTATTGGTGTATATGAATGCTTGTAATTTTTGCACATTGATTTTGTATCCTGAGACTTTGCTGAAGTTGTTTATCAGCTTAAGGAGTTTTGGGGCTGAGACGATTGGGTTTTATAAATATACAATCATGTCATCTGCAAACAGGGACAATTTGACTTCTTCTTTTCCTAATTGAATACCCTTCATTTCTTTCTCATGCCTGATTGCCCTGGCCAGAACTTCCAACACTATGCAGAATAGGAGTGGTGAGAGAGGGCATCCCCGTCTTGTGACCATTTTCAAAGGGAATGCTTCCAGTTTTTGCCCATTCAGTATGATATTGGCTGTGGGTTTGTCAGCTCTTATTATTTTGAGATATGTCCCATCAATACCAAGTTTATTGAGAGTTTTTAGCATGAAGGGCTGTTGACTTTTGTCAAAGTCCTTTTCTGCATCTATTGAGATAATCATGTGGTTTTTGTCTTTGGTTCTGTTTATGTGATGGATTACGTTTATTCGTTTGCGTATGTTGAACCAGCCTTGCACCCCAGGGTTGAAGCCCACTTGATCATGGTGGATAAACTTTTTGATGTGCTGCTGGATTCAGTTTGCCAGTATTTTATTGAGGATTTTTGCATCGATGTTCATCAGGGATATTGGTCTAAAATTCGCTTTTTTTGTTG
>NW_012110219.1:712030-810598 GCF_000951045.1 Mandrillus leucophaeus | reverse complement strand
TCTCCCACTATTATTGTGTGGGAGTCTAAGTCTCTCTGTAAGTCTCTAAGGACTTGCTTTATGAATCTGGGTGCTCCTGTATTGGGTGCATATATATTTAGGATAGTTAGCTCTTCTTGTTCAATTGATCCCTTTACCACTACGTAATGGCCTTCTTTGTCTCTTTTGATCTCTGTTGGTTTAAAGTCTGTTTTATCAGAGACTAGGATTGCAACTCCTGCCTTTTTTTGTTTTCCATTTGCTTGGTGGATCTTCCTCCATTCCTTTATTTTGAGCCTATGTGTGTCTCTGCACATGAGCTGGGTCTCCTGAATACAGCACACTGATGGGTCTTGACTGTCTAATTTGCCAGTCTGTGTCTTTTAATTGGAGCATTTAGCCCATTTACATTTAAGGTTAATATTGTTACGTGTGAATTTGATCCTGTCATTATGATGTTAGTTGGTTATTTTGCTCATTAGTTGATGCAGTTTCTTCCTAGCATCGTTTTTCACCACCAGGCTTGCCCTACAAGAGCTCCTGAAGGAAGCACTGAACATCGAAAGGAACAACTGGTACCAGCCACTGCAAAAACATGCCAAAATGTAAAGACCATCGATGCTAGGCTTTTTGTTTTTCATGTGAGCTTATTTTGCTTTGTTTTGTTGCTCTTATCACTCAAATGAGTTATCTTTTAATTTAAATGAGAAAATTTGGATTGACGAAATAGCTATTGAAGTTTTAAATGACATTAGTAAACTGTATATTTGATAACTGTATGAAGTATAGAAAATATCAGTGAACAAATGTATACCAACTGATAACTTTAAAGGAATAAAGATACATACATTCTTAAGCAGGATGATTTCATTGATGGCTGCTTGCTCAACAGAACCTGTGGTGAAGCAGAACAAGCACACCAGCACCTTTCCAATGCTTAAAGAGGAAATAGTCAAGCCAGAATTCCACATCCGGTAAAATCATATCCTCAAATTGTGAGTGAAATAAGATACCATCACATAAACAAACCTCAGACCATTTGTTTCTGGCCAAACAGTAATATGCATAATGCAACAGGAAGTTCTTCTGAACAAAGGGAATAGATACTTGATAGAAACTGGGAACCTCAGGAAGGAGTGAAGAAGACTTGAGAGAAATACTTGGAAAAATATTACAAATGATTTTTTCTATTATTTCATTAAAAGACAAATGATACTTAAAACAAAAGTAGTAAGCAGAATTGAAGATGGAAAATATGTGCAAAATTCATTAAACCATAAGGTTAAGATCTGTGCCCTTAATGTGTTTTAACTCTTTTATCAAAATTATGAGGCAAGTATAAAATATAATTATTCAGTTTTTAATAAAACATTTACATGAAATATATGACAAAAGGAGAACAAAGGAAAAGACGAATAAATGTAATTGTACTGTTGTGAAGTTATATTTTCACAAAGTCATATGATCCTAACTAGAAATCAACCAAGATAAGTAAAGGATTCATATGCAAGCCCCTTCAGCAATGACTGAACATAATACGAAGTGATATAAAAAACATTCTGGTTACTATCGCTGTGTAACAAATTACCAAAAGAACATATTGTCAATAACATATTCCACATTTGCTTGCTTGTTTTTCATTAGGCTATACCTCAATAACTTATTTCTACCATATACTTAATCCACACCTGGCACATGTTGGGAACTAGGGAAACATAGGTTATCAATGACAAAAATTTAATTAGGGTACAATAAATTATGACAGAAAAGCCCCACTGCTTGGACAGATCATTTCCATAATTATTTTATTTTATTGACAAAAATATTAAATTAATTGGTTATAGACGGAGAAAATTAAAAACAAAAATGTATTTCAAAAAATACTATATGTGGAATTGTCTACTTCCAGTAAACGACAAACCAGCCATTTCCCTTCAACCTTCGTGCTGAGAAAAACTAGGAAAACGAGGAGAGCTGGAAGACACTAAACATTTTGTTTGAAAGCACCACAAACCCAAGGAAAGAAGAGAAGCAACTGACCCAAATGAAGTCCAGATGACCCAAATTTGGTACGCCTTTTCTCTCAAAGCTTTTGTGCTTTTTTTTCTGGACAAGGTTTCCTTCCCTCTGTTGCCCAGGCTGTAGTGCACTAGCTAGATTGCAGCTCACTGTGGCCCCTCGAATTCCTGAGGTCAAAGAATCCTCCCACCTCTGCCTCCCAGGTAGGTGGGACTACAGGCACATGCCATGAAGCCCAGATAATTTTTTTTTTGTTATGTTTTTAGAGATGGGGGTCTCTCTTTGTTGCCCAGACTGGTCTTGAACTCCTGGGCTTAAGCAATCCTCCTACCTTGGCCTCTCAAAGTGCTGGGATTACAGGCATGAGCCACTACACCTGGTCACCCTCAAGGCTTTTACTGATTTAAAGAAGGTGATTGAAAAGCCAAGATGTTAAGTAGTAAGTTTGAGCTGAGAAGTTAAGCAGCTGACCAGGGCTTCCAGCAGTCTCACTAGTGCAAAGGAAACAGATTGGGTTCAGGACTCACTATGGAAAAGAGGATCTGAAAAACAACCCAAAGGTTGACATGGAATCCCAAATGAACTAATGAACTATGTCCTTAGTGTTGATACAAACTAGAAATAGAAATCTCTTCACAAAACAAGATGTCTATCTTCAAAAGAACTCAAACACTGATTGAGATAAGATGAACTACCTAACCCCACCTTTCAAAACAACAAAAAAAATCCATATATATGTTACATATACATACATTTATAATTTATATAAAAAGTATATTATATATATTTTATATATTAAAACCCATATACATATTATATATGCTCTCAGGATGAAAACGAAACCATTCAGAGTCTCTAATTATTCCTATATTATTTCATACAGAAAATCCAGCATGCAATAAAAAATAACTATACATGCAAAATACAATGGGAAAAGGTTAGTTTCAGGCTTGTGATCCATTTTCTCCATTTACTGGGATTCTGGGACAAAAAGACCTATGATTTGGTTAAACCCATGAAATTTAGAGTGACAGTGAGATATGACTGCACACTGATTATAAACCTACAGGCTTGGCGCAGTGGCAATGGTTCATGACTGTAACCTGAGATGGGAGGATTGCTTGAGCCCAGAAATTTGAGACCAGCCTGGGCAACATGATAAGACTCCATCTCCGCCAAAAAAAAAATAGCTGAGTGTGGTAGCATGCACCTGCAGTCGAGCTACTGGGGAGGCGGTGGGGTGGCTGAGGTGAGAGGAATGCTTGAGCCCGGGAGGTCAAAGCTGCCATGAGCTGCTGTGATCACCCAACTGCACTCCAGCCTGGGCAACACAGCAAGACCCTGTCCCCTCCCCTCTAAAAAGAAGGCTGCAATTAAAATTACTAACCATAACAAGGATGTAGAGCAACTGTAATTCATACTGCTAATAGGATGGAAAACAGTACAATCACATTGCAAGACGCTTTAGCATGTCCTAAAAAATTAAATATACACCTCTCAAGTGCTCCAGCCATTCCTTTCCTTGATTTTTATTGAAAACAAAGACAAACCAACAAAAAATACAACGTATATATTGATACAAAGGCTTGTGCAAAAATGTTCAGAGCATATGAATGGTGGAAGAGCTTGGGCAGGAATAGAAAGGAGAGATACAGCGGCAAACAAGACACTTGGCGAGGGGGGATGAACATTAACATTATCTTCATTGTGGTGATGGTTTCATAAATATATACATATCTCAAAACATGACATTAAAGTGGTTCAGTTTATTTAAATCAACTATATTTCACTGAAATTACTAAAAATTGTGTGGATGCATCAAAACATGGGCATAAAATAAAATTCATGCCATTCACGCAAAAGAGGAAATCTTGACAATTTAAGATCTGGAAACACACTTCACAAAATTGGAAAGTAAAGCAGGGATATAAACCAAAACTTCAAATAAAAATAAAAATTATTATTATTTAATCAAACCAAAGAAATATTAAATATAAAGTGGTAGACAATACTAAAAGGTGTTTTTTTTAAAGAAAAAAATGATAAATCCTGTCAAGAGTGATCAAAATCAAAGAATACCACCACCACCATCACCACCACCCCAACAGGAATATAAAAGGATCCTCGCCATGAATCCTGGAGATACATATATCACATTATAATCAAATTCATGACAATAAAATATAAATTATTATATCACACAAAAAACACCACTTAACAAACAGATAAATTGGGAAATCTTCATAATTCTTTGTTTATTAAACAAAATGCATCTATATTGGTCCTGGTGCCTAAATTCCTGATCTTTTCCATGTAACTGAGAAAGATATTATCAATCTTACACAACCTCTTCTGTAGGAAAATAGCTGTCAAAACACTCCCAAATGTATTATGAGGCCCCTATAAAGTTTATACTGAACTGACAAGAACATTATACATAAAGAATATCAACAGATTTTGTTGTTGTTTTTGTTTGATTTTTTGTTTTTTGTTTTTGAGACAGGGTCTCTCTCTGTCACCCAGGCTGGAGTGCAGTGGAGCCGTTATAGCTCACTGTGACCTCGAACTGCTGGGCTCAAGCGATCCTCTCACCTCAGCCTCCCAAATAGCTGGGACTACAGGCACACGACACGACATCCAGCTAATTCTTTAGTGTTGGGATTACAGATGTGAGCCATCACATCCAGCCATATAAAAGGTTTTTATGCCTCATGACAAAATGCAAACAGTGAATAAATAAATAAAATGTAAAACTTATGTCTTACAAACAGAACAAAGATACTTCAACCACGATACCCTGTGAACAAAATGTGTTTCATCCAAGAAAGAATTTTTGTTGTCTTATCATCATGAAATCAAGTCATCTTGGCAGACAAAGGAGTAAAATCATGTCACTATCACAATTAAGAGAAATCTTTTTATGGAATTTATTATTCATTTATGACTTTCCAAAACTCACAAAACTGCAGCAAGTATCATACCTATTAATGAACTACTAAAACCTCCCCCTGAAATAAGAAAAGAGGTAAGAATGCCTACTATCACCAGATCTATTCAACCTTTTCTGGAGGTTATAGCTAGGATAACAGTGCCAAAAAAAAAAAGAAAAAGAAAAAGAAAAAAACAAGGCATAAAGATCGGAAAGGAAAAAATTTCCAAAAATGCAGATATTAGCCTTTCACACTTCATGATTGGCAATGAAGTGTGTGTATGAGCAGATATACATATAAATATTAACATACCTGATGTATTTATACACATGTGTAGGAATGTGAAACAAATTAAACTTTACTTTCTTTTTTTATCAATAATACAACTTGGACATATCTTCTGCAAGTACATAATGAACTACCTGATTGGGTATAAAGCTACATAATAGTCATAGTATAAACACAATATAATTTACTTAAAAATCAATCTTTTGTCATTTTTAACCAAATTTTTATGTATCTTTGTAGACTATCGTCCTAGAAAGAAAATTACTGTTTTTAAGGGCAGGGAAATTTTAAAATTTGCTTTAAAATGCCCATTTATTTTCCAAAAACCTAGTATCATTTTTTTCCTCCCTCAAAAATTTGGTATCAAGATAAAAAGAATAATTTAGTATTTAACATACTAATTATCAATCATATTTAATAAAACTGAATCAGACATCTATGATTGCACAGCCTCTGCAGCAACCAGCCTGTGAAGCCAAAATACAAAGTCTGCAGCAATAGGCCTCAAACAGTGAGGACCTGGTCAATAACTGTCGACGTCCCTAATTTTTGCCCCTGCTTCTAACTTAGGACCAATCAGAAGAACCCCAAAATGTTCCCCTACCAGTCATTTAGTATGGTCACACTTCTAGTTAGCATACCACCAGCTTTCACATGCCAACGACTTTGGATTGGCACATATCTGAAGCTTTCCCTTTTTTCCACCATAAGCTTTAATATTCCCATAAGGGAAGCTTCTCAATTTCCCTGCTAGCCTTTGAGTCTCTACCAAATACAAGAGATAGTGGCTGGCTCCCTTATTATAGCAAGCTCTGAATAAATAGCTTTTTCTTATTCTCATTTGGACAGTCTTCACTTATTTCCAAAATTGTTTGATGCATTTTACTATCCCATTTGTTAGTCTATTATTCATAAATATTTGAAATACCAAAATATTATACATGAAGCCTATTGTATACCTTTATTCTTGTTATATATATACACACACATGCATATATAGCCTATTAAGAATATTAATAAATATTCCAATATGTATATTAATATAAATCATCTTAGATTATATAACATACCTACCAAACTTGAATGTTATTGCATGTTATAACTACTATAGACATAAAATATTTTGTTTTAAGTAAAATGTATCACTTCATTTATTGTTTAACATGAATTTTATCTGTTCTCATACAATTTCTCATATATGTCAAAATTTGCATCAAATTAATTACTGAAATAAAACGCTGTTTTGATATTTTGCATGGGAAAGTGCATAACATTTTAATTTATATATAATGAGTGCAGATATTTGTGTATATTTTAATGAGAAATAAAAGTTGGTTATGTTGGCTTTTGCCAAACACTTTTTTCATGAGACTTATTTTGTTTTCCTTTTGCTTTGCTTTGTTGCTACTGTCAATCCATAAATTATTTTTTCTTATATAAATGGAAAAATTTTGATTGATAAAATTTATAGCTATATTATAGTATAACTCCATTATTATTAAAATAGCTATAAAACTTTTCAAGTATTACATTAGTAAACATTATAACATTTATTACATCTCACATAGATTGAACATCTGTCAAATATAAAGAATATTAGTGAAGTATATAATTACATGCCCCCAAAAATTCTGAAAAAGAATGCATATTACCTATAAAGAACGATGATTTAAATGATGGCTGCCTTTTCAAAAAAATCTTTGGATAAATGAAGAAGATGGAGAAGTAATTTTCTAATTCTGAAATAAAAAAGAATTCTTGATCTACCAAAATTATTCTTCCCAGCTCAGAGTGAAATAAGACAGAGGCACATAAAAAAAAGCCTTCAATTTGTCCCTGTCCAAGCAATAATACATCACGCTGCAGGAGGGGGAAAAAATCTGAAGGGAAAAAACACCTTAGTAGAAAACTATGGAACGGAGAGAAGAGCACCAGGTAGGGAAAATATATAGATAAATACAAAATACTACTTTTTTTCTATGATTTCTTTTTAAAAAGCTGATTCTTTGATGTAAAAATCATAAATAGCATTTTAAATGTTAAATACATAATTTCCAAAATATATCAAACCTGAAAGTTTAAGTTCTGTGCACTGTGAATAAATAATATATTTAATTAAGACTTGAAACTATAAAAATCCTAGAAGAACACCTAGGAAAAACTCTTCAGGACATTGGCCTATGCAAAGAATTTATGGCTAGGAAAATAAAAGCAAATGCAACAAAAACAAAAATAGAAAAATGGGACTTAATTAAACTGAAAAGCTTTGCCACAGAAAAAGAAATGATAAACAGAGTAAACAGACAACCTAAGGAATGGGAGAAAATATTTGTAAAGTATGCATCTGACAGAATACTAATATCTAGAATCTACAAGGCACTCAAACAACTCAATAAGAAAAAGCAAATAAGGCCATTAAAAAATGGACACATGACAGGAGCAGACACTTCTCAAAAGAAGACATACAAGCAACCAAAAAGCATGTAAAAAATGCTCGACATCCCTAATCATCAGAGAAATGCAAATTAAAACCACAATGAAATACCATCACACAGCAGTCAGAATGGCTATTATTAAAAAGTGAAAACACAATAGATGTTAGCAAGGATGCAGAGAAAATGGAATGCTTATACACTGCTGGTGGGAATGTAAGTTTGTACAACCTCCATGGAAAACACTACGGAGATCTCTCAAAGAACCAAAAATAGAACTACCATGTGACCCAGCAACTTCACTATCTACCCAAAGGAAAAGGAATTGTTATAGCAAAAAGACATGTACATGCATATGTTTATTGCAGCACTATTCACAATAGCAAAGTAATGGAATTAACCCAAGTGTCTTCTCACTTGTAAATGGGAGCTAACCAATGGGTACACATAGACAGGCAGAGGGGAAAATAAGGACACTGGGGACTCCAAAAGTGGGGAGGGGGGAGGGGGGAGTATGGATTGAAAAACTGTCTATTGGGTACAATGTTCCCTATTCAAGTGACAGGCACACTAGAAGCACAAACCCCGCCACTGTGCAATATATCCATGTAACAAATCGGCACACATATGCTCTGAATCTATTAAAAAAGAAATAGATTATACCTAGCACTGTGTCACTAAAAAATATCTAAATAAATATACAAACACATTAATGTATATACATTGGATTTAGTTGTAAATAAATACACACATTTGATACATGATTACAAATACACGTATAAAAGTAATTGAAGAAAATGGGCAAACATAAATTATATGTAATCAACTTAAGCTTTTTAAAAAATGTTTAAATAAAATATTAGACAAAAGAGCAAAAAGCAAGGGAGAATAGATTCATCCTATTGTGAAGCTTCATATACATAAATTGGCACTATCTTAACTATAAGTAGACCAAGGTAAGTAAAAGATTCACATGCCAATCCCTAGGGTAACCAGCAAACACAATACAAATAGGTGTAGGTAATATTCTAGCCATTCCTGAAACATAATTATCACAAAATGTATCTTCTGTAGTATACTCCATATTTACTTGCCTGTTTTCCATTAGGCTGTACCTCAATAATGTACCTGTATTTACATACCTAGCACATGTAAGAAACCAAAGATCATTTAGACAACCAATAAAATAACTAAATTGGAGTATACTAACCATATTATGAGAGAAAAGACACACTCTTCAGGAGGATTATCTGCCTTAAAAGATGTTTTAGTCTTATTGACATAAAGAATGGATTGGCTGGGCACAGTGGCTCACTCCTGTAATCCCAGCACTTTGGGAGGCTGAGGCGGGCGGATTGCCTGAGCTCAGGAGTTCGTGACCAGCCTGGGGAACACAGTGAAACCCTATCTTTACTAAAATACAAAAAAAAAAAAAAAAAATTAGCTGGGCCTGGTGGTGTGTGCCTGTAATCCCAGCTACTTGGGAGGCTGAGGTAGGAGAATTGCTTGAATCCGGGAGGCGGAGGTTGCAATGAGCCGAGATTGTGCCACTGCACTCCAGCCTCGGTGACAGAGTAAGACTCCATCTCAAACAACAACAACAACAACAAAAAGGACCAACTAGCTATACAATGAAAAACAATTAAAATTAAAACATATTCCAAAAAAAACAGTATATGTAGGGATGTCTGCTTCCATGGTAATGCAGCCAATTTAGCTCAACCATCCTACTGAGAAAAACTAGGAAAGCTGGAAGATATTAAACACATTGTAGGTACCACAAGTCCAAAGAAACAAGCTGAGACTGAATCTCAGAAGAGAAGCCCACGTGGTGAGACCCAACTTTGGTACCATTTTCTCCACAAGCTTTTTGGTGATTTGAAGAAGATGACTGAGAAACTAAAATACTTAGAACAAAGTTGAGGCTGAAAAGCCAAGCAGCTGATCAGGATTTCCAGCAGAATAACCAGTCCAAGGGACACAAATTGGGTCTATGGCCCACCCTGGCAGAAATGATGTGGTGGTAAACAACAGCAGTGAATTTGACATCCTTAAGAGGCTATACTCAAACTGTCAATATGACCCTGTAATAGAAAACTACTCACAAATCTGAGACCCAGCTTCAAAAGACTAAATAAATACCTAACTGCCTCCCAAAAGCAAAATAAAATGCTCCATGCAGGAAGATAAAATCACCCAGAACCAGGTGCAGTGGTTCACACCTGTAACCCCAGCACTTTGGGAGGCTGAGGTGGGAGGACTGCTTGAGACCAGAAGTTCGAGACCAGCCTGGGCAATATAGGGAGACCCCATCTCAACAAAACTTTAACAAATTAGTTGGGCGTGGTGGCACATGCCTGTAATTCTAGCAGCACGGGAGGCTGAAATGGCAAAATCACATGAGCCCAGGAGTTTGAGGCTGCAATGAGCTATAATTGTGTTGCTACATTCCAGCCTGGGCGACAGAGTACTTTGCCTCAAAAAAAAAAAAAAAACACACCCAGAACCTCCAATTATCACTGTAATACTAAAATCTTCTTTCTTTCTCTCTTTCTTTCCTTTCTCTTTCTTTCCTTCCCTCTTTCCTTCCTTCCCTTTCTTTCTCTTTCTTTCCTTCCTTCCTTCTTTCCTTCCTTCCCTCTTTCCTTCCTTCTTTCTTTCGTTTCTTTCTTTCTTTTTCTTTCTTTCTTTCTCTCTCTCTTTCTCTCTTTCTTTTTCTTTCTTTCCTTTTTTCTTTTTATTTGAGACAGGGTCTCACTCTGTTGCCCAGGCTGGAGTACAGAGGCGCGATCTCGGCTCACTGCAACCTCTGCCTCCCAGGTTCAAGTGACTGTCCTGCCTCAACCTCCTGAGTAGCTGGGAGTACAGATGAATGCCACCACGCCCGGATATATATATATAAAAAATAAAAAATATATATATATTTGTATTTTTACTGGAGACTTGGTTTCACCATGTTGGCCAGGCGGGGTCCCCAATTACTAGCCACAAGTGATCCACCTGCCTCAACCTCCCATATTTCACATATAAATTCCTACATGCGGCCAGGAGTGGTGGCTGAAGCCTATAATCCCAACACTTTGAGAGGCTGAGGCTGGCGGATGGCTTGAGCCCAGGAGTTCAAGACCAGCCTGGACAACATGAGAAAACCTCGTCTCTACAAAAAATATAAAGAAAAAAATGAGCTGGACATGGTGGCAGGCGCCTGTAATCCCAGCTACTCTGCAGACTGTGGGAGGCTCTCTTGAGCCCAGGAGGCAGAGGTTGCAGTAAGCCGTGATTGCACCACTGCACTCCAGCCTGGGTGACAGAGGAAGACCCTGTCTCAAATATATACATATAGCTACTTGCAATTCAAACTATATATGCAATATATTAATGAGAAGAAAAGGATTAGCATCCGGCTAGTGAACCATTTTCTCCATTTACTGGGAATGCCTGGGACAGAAAGAACAATGACTTGACCCATGCAATTTAACGTGGCACTGAGATACCATTACATACTAAAGAGAAGGTTACAATAAAAAATACTGACCCTATCAACTGCTGGCAAAGATGTAAAGCAACTTTGCAGCTCATACACTACTGGTAGGGTGTAAAATCGTACAATTAACATTACAAAACACTTTGATATTTTCTAAAATATCTGAAAGATACTCATATCATGTGACTCAACCATTCCATTCATTGATGCATATACAATAAAAATGAAGATGGATATGTGCACAAAAATGTGTATAAAAATATTCAGAGCATGGAAAATGAGGGAGCCTTGGGAAGAACCAGAAACAGGGAAATCTTAAGGGTGCACATAAAAGCTGGATGGTGGATGAATATGTCCCCTATCTTAATTGTGGTGATGGTTTCACAAATATATGGGTATCTTGAAACACATTATTTTAAAGTTATGTAGTTTATCTTATGCCTAAAATAAACTATACCTATAGCTAAAACTGTTAGGAATGTGTGGAATGCACCAACATGTGTCTAAACATTTTAGTATTAAAAGCAAAAACGGAAATCTTGGTAATTTAAAATCTGGTAGACTACTTCAAAATTTGGGAACAAAATATTTGATTTAATCCAAAAGAATACTTGAGATAAAAGAATAAAGTTAGAATCAGTTAACAAAATTCAAGAAAAAAAGCAACAAATTCAAAAGTTGCTTTGTTTTTAGTTTTTTCTTTTGTAAAGGTTAAAAAAATTATAAATCTTGAGAAGACTGATCAAGTTATAAAAAGGAAGACACATATTATCAGCTCCAGGAATGTACAGTGTGAATCATCATTACAGATGTTCAAGATGCTTATATAGTATTTGAAGTTATAAAAAAGACAAAATTCCAGAAAAATACAGGTTTAAAAAGCAAGAAATTAAGGAAATTCTCATTTATCCTATATGTATTAAAGTCAGTTCATAATGAAAATCCACAGTTTAACACCCGGTTTTGTAAACCTTTCCATAAATTTCAGCAAAAAATAAAACTAATCATGCACAACCTCTTTCACATAATAAATACTTTCCACAAAATGTTGAGTGAAATCCCTATAAATGTTACACTAAACTGATGAAGATATTATAATAAAGGACAGTCAATGGTTGATATGGATCCTGACAAAATAAGACAAAAAATCATTATGTTTGACAAATGGAATCCAAAAACACTTTCAATTATAATACCCCATGAACAAACTGAGCTTAACACAATATTGAATTACTATTGCTTTAACGTACTGAAATATAATCTCCTTAACAAAGGACCAAAATCATGTCACTGTAACAACAAATATAGAGAAACCATTTGGCAAATTTACCATCCAGTTATGATTATTAAAAAATGACTCAGAAAACTATGGGAAATATCATATTAAGTGATGTAATAATCAAAACCTCATCCTGAGATCGGGATTGAGACATGAATGCCTACTGTTACCATTTCTATCCAGCTTTTCATGGAGTTCAAAACCAGGTCAATAACGCAGGGAAATGTTAAAAAATGCATGATGATTGGAAAGGAAGAAATAAACCCATCCTTATTTACAGATTTTATGTTTATGTACCAGAGTATCTAAAAGCAGTCTATAGGTAATACATTAGAATTAATAACAGCATTTAGCAAGACTGCTGGATTCCATATAGTTAAAGCTCAACACATTTTTCTGAGAATAGCAATTCTCACTAAACACTTTATGAGAAATGCCATGAAAACCCTACATAACAAGGTTATAGTTTTAAAGTATTTTTCCATATAGTGTTCAGATCAAAATTGAGAGGATTTTAACCTTATTGTTGTCATTTTTTCTGATATCATAGCAACAGGGCCCCACGAATATTAAACAAACTCTAGCTTACAATGGACATTTACTCCTAGTGGGACAATAAAAGATCTTTTTTTTACAACTTTTATTATGGCCTTTAGTTTAATGATTTCACTAATTAGAGGTCAGCTTCTTCTAAATGGTTCACAACTAAATTAAATTATTTCTCCACAAAAATTGTATTTACTTTTTTCATTACGTCTCTCCTTTATAACTTTGTTTTAATTATGGCTTTAAGCATAACTACTTACATGTACTATAATATATTAAAAACAAAAACAGGTCCTCCAAAATAATCATTAGTAATAATATGCTGTCATGTGACTGGTTTTTTTTCCTTTATTAGTTACAAATAAGATGTCCTCTCAGTGTAAAATTTTGAAAAAAAGCAGATATGTATCTTTTCACAGAAGTAATCAAGATTAACAGTGAAGTGTGTAACTTAACGAACATGCATAACGATATATATTTACATGAATAATACATTTATATACCTGTGAAAACATGAACAAATTATAATCTGCTTGCTGTTTTATTAGCAATATGTCTTGGAGATATCTTCTGTAATTATCAAATATCTACCTGAGTATAAAATCTGCATAGCATTTATTGTATGAACACAGTTTACTCTATTAAAAATAGCTGTTCTGCCTTTTTGTATCCATACTTATATGCACACTGAGAAGTCCTGTCAGATATAATCATAAAAGGGCAATTGCTGTGGAAAAGAGTAGACAGATTAAAATACTGTTAAAAAAGAAATTAATTTCCAAAATAGCACTATTTTATACTCCCTTCAAAATCTGGTATCATTGGATATAAAAATGACATTTTATTGTTTAATTTCTGCTTAGTATTAAAGATTATTATAATTGCCAAAAAATAGTTATTATTGTGTTTATCATATATGCATTTTAATAACACTATTTGTTAAAAAGCATACCACTTCATACTTATAATACCAAAATCATTACATATCATGTATATATAAATATATATGCATAAACTCGTTACTTTCACCTATATCCTATACATTCTTTGTTCCTGAATTAGTTCTGATATGCATCCTACGTAAATCATTTCACCAATAGAACATGTTTTCCCAAGAATGTTATTGTCTATTTTGTAATTATAGTAGATATAAAATATTTGCGGTAGGTAACACAACTGTCATTTCTTGATTTTTTATCAAGAGTTTGTTACTATACAATTTCTCATCCTGTTCAACAGTAGTATCACATCAACAATTACAACAATTAATTTAGATACTTTGCTTGTGACTGTGCTAAATTGTTTTAATATGTATATAGTTAATCTATACAGATATTTTAATATGTTTTAATGAGAAATAAAAAAGTTTGGCTTTTGTTATTTTTCATGTGTACTTTTTTGTCTTTTGCTTTGCTTTATTGTTGTCAATCAAATAAATTATCCTTTTTATTTACCCATATAGAAAAATTTGGATCGAATTGCTATTGAAAATGGGTATTGAAACCTTAAGGTATTTTATTAGTAAGGTATATATTAGGCATCTATATAAAATATACAGTACATTAGTGTAGAGTACAAAATCAAAATTCCATAATTCCATAAGAATTAAAGATATATTACCTCTCTAGGTAAGATGAATTCAAAATTCCATAATCCGTAAGAATTAAAGATACATTACCTCTCTAGGAAAGGTGAACTAAAGATGGCTGCCTTCGCAACAGAATCTGTGGAGTGCCCGAAAAACCGAAGCAGAATATTTTCAAGGCTGAAAGACCAAAAAAAAAAAAAAGTCAGTAGAATTCTAAATGTAGCAACATTTTCCTTTCCAAACTGGGAATAAAATAAGACGTGTCCACATAAGCCCACCTGCGACAATTTGGCACTGGGCTACCCGTAATTTCAGTTGCTGCCGGAAGTTCTACAGGCGGAGGGAAGAGGCTTGCAATGGAAACCGAGAACGTCTGGAATGCCAGAAGAGCACTGTGATGCAGGACCAAGGTGGGCGCCCTCTGCTGGTGGGGAACAGTAATGTCAGTTGGTTGGAATTTCAGCCTGGGAATTTATGTAGTATCGCAACTGTTGCAGTGTATTGGTTACAAAAGCATCACTAAGCTTGGTCCAAAATCCAGGTAGGGGCCATAAACGCAATCCTTTAAAGGAAGATGTGTCAAAGAATATGTGGATGTGTTTTCAAAGTGCCACAGATAAAAATCCAAAAGAGGAATTTAAATGGAATAATAAGAAACATTCAATAAACACAAAAGTAGGTGCAAAAGAAGAAAGGGAAAAACAAAAGAGGTAAGAAAAACAGGAAAAAATGACAGGATGATCAACTTTAAAACAAAGTATATTAATAATAATACTGAATTTTAAAAGTCAGGGGGGTGATTACACAATTTCATAGTAAAGATTTGGAAGGTAACAGTTACTTTCATTGTATTGGATCGTGTTGATAATTTCATGAATATATGCATATGACAAATTGTATCACATTGCACATTTTAAAGTTGAGCAGTTTATTGTATGTCAATTATACATTGTTAAATCTGTTTTCAAATGTGCGAGATGCACCTCAACACACATCTAAAGAAAAGTTACCCCATTAAATGCAAAGGAGAAAATTCTGGAAAATGTAGGCCCTGATTATTCATCACAAGAATGTGGAAAAATGGTAATGTAAAATGAAGAAATTTAAAAAATCATTAAAATCAAAATCTAATGATACTTTAAAAAGTACAAAGAGAATATCAACAAAACCAAAAGTTACCTCTTTTAAAATTGTTAGTAAAATTGATAAACACTTAGCAAGACTGATATAGACAAAAAGAGGAGGCACACAGTATTCATACAAGGAGTAAAAGGTCTTCAATACACATTCTAGAAACATAGACATAAAATTACAAGCAAATGTATCCAATAAATTTGAAATGAGAGAAAACGACAAAATTTAAAGGAAAACACAACAAAACAAGAAAACTTAGGAAATCTGGAAAGCAATGTATTTATTAAATAAATCATGTCTGTAATGAGAAACCTTCCTGTAAATGAATTTTATACGCTAGTACACGAAGTTGTGAACATTTTCATATAATTGAGAAAGAAACAACACCAATCTTGCACAAAATTCTCTAGAAAATAGAAACGGTAAAAATATTCCCCAAAAAATGTTCAATGAGATCCATGCGAATTTTATACCAAACTGACAAGATGGTATAGGAAAAGAAAATCAAAGGTTTGTCTTTCATCACCAAAGGAAAAATAAGAAGAAAAAAGTGTGCCTAACAAACTGAATCCAAGATACATTTACTGTAATACACATGAACAAATTATTCTTCATCCAAGAATAAATTCATGTTTTATATCATTTGTAAATCAAATAAAGTCAACAGAACAAAGGAATTATATCATATGATTATCCCAAAATATGCAGAAATGCCACTGGAAAAAATTTACTGCACATTTATAATTTTTTAAAAAACTCAGAAAACTGAAGTAAATATCACAACTAGTGGTGAAATATTGAAAACTTCTCCCCTTGAGATCAGGAACAAGACAAAGATTTCTACTATCACCAGTTTTACTCAACATTTTATGGAGGCCCTAGGCAGTGCAATAATGCAAGAAAAAGAACACAACAAAGACACTGCTATTATTTACAGATTGCAAGATTCTTTATTTATACTATCCAAAAGAAATCTATAGCTAGTATATTAGAATTAATTACTAAATTTAGCAAGATGACTACTGGATATAAGCTCTAGAAAAACATCAAGTGTAATTCTAGATATCACAAGCAATTTTTAAAATTACATCACTAAAAAATATACCCTTCAAAGTGGCATCAAAGAACATCAAATTTCAAAGTATATGTTTAATAAAAGATGTGCAAGATCTGTACACAGCAATCTATAGAAAATTGTTGAGAGGTATTAATGAATACATAAACAACTGGAATGGTATGAGAATTTTGTGGATTATAGATTCAACATATTTTACAGTCACTGATTCAAGCTGATGGAATTCAAATCCCATCATTTCTAATAATGTTAAATTTCTTCTGCATGCTAGACACATGTGTGTTTTTATTTTGTGAAAATTAATCAACTGTAACCATTTTATGTACTTTTTTGTCTACTTGCTATGCTTTGATGAAAACTTTTATTTATTAAAGCAAAATATTACAGGTGTCTTTTTTAGGCATAGTAATATTTTCTCCTAAATCAAAACTAGTTTTAAAAACAATTCGAGATTAATAGATTTACTGAGAGTAACAGATTCACAGTTTATGATTCAGGTAGCAACCAAAAATTAACTCAGATTCCAATAACAGAGAGTATTATGATGTATAGAGGAAGAGGAAGAAGGAGAAGGAAGAGAAAAGGAGGAGGAGAATGATGATGAAGAAGGGAAACTGGAAGAGAAAGGATTGAAATAAGATTTAAGATTATTGAGACAAGAAAAATGCACAATATATAAAATTTCACACAAAAACCTGATAAACATTAAGAAATAACATGCAGAATTAAAAAAAAAAAAAAGCTTTCAAACGATTTATGTTAATATATGGAGAGATTGGGAGAGAGAAAAGGCAAGACATCTGTCTCATCTGGGTCTACATTACTCATTGAAAAAGCTAAAGATGTGGAATTAGCTAACATAAAAATCCCTTCCAAAAAGTCAAAGTTATTTATGTGACAGAAAGAACACTGGGTCTATGGGTGAGAAATTTGGTTTTCATTTTTCATATTTCCATGCCTACTCTGTGACCTTAGGCAAGTTATCTAACCTTTCAGAATCTCAGTCCTTCATGTTTAAAACGTGGATAGCTTCATACCCACCAAGCAGCATTGCTATGAGAATCAAATTTGACAGTGGGAAGAAAAACAATCTATAAATGAGTCTTAATCCCTATAAGTCATTACTTAAAAGTATTTCTATTATATTAAAGACAATGTAGAATTTTTCATTCTACAGCTAACTGTCCTTCGCATGTTGTATAAAATGATATTTGCTGTACAAATATCAGTCACAGAGTTCAATTCAGAAAGAAGGCGTAGGTATTATATTTGAAGTTTCACTGGAGACCACAAAGCCGTGGAATATAAAATTCACAATAACGGCCGGGCGCGGTGGCTCAGGCCTGTAATCCCAGCACTTTGGGAGTCCAAGGCGGGCAGATCACCTGAGCTCGGGAGTTCGAGACCAGTTTTTAGTCCGTCTCTACTAAAATTACAAAATTAGCCGGGCGTGGTAGCGCATGCCTGTAATCCCAGCTACTCCAGAGGCTGAGGTAGGAGAATTGCTTGAACCTGGGAGGTTGAGGTTTTGGTGAGACGAGATCGTGCCATTGCACTTCAGCCAGGGCAACAAGAGCGAAGCTCCGTCTTAAAAAAACAAAAAACAAACAAACAAACAAAAAATAAAAAACAAACTCACAATAAGACTCAAATTTATTCAGGATATAATTTTTATAATTAGAAAGAAAATGCCATCAATATGTAAATGTTTAACACTATTTAGATGAGATTTTTTTAAAAAAGAAACAATGTATAACAATTAAAACCAGTAATATCATATGATAGAAAGCCCTCGTGTCAAAATAATCATTTCAATGATTCACAGAAAATCATCACTTAGAAACAGTTATCTGGAAGGACTTATTAGTAGTAAATAAATGGCTTTTGTTCTATACTCTCAAGACCTGTATTTTCTTCTCCTGAAAAAGGAAATGATACCAATCCTATTCACATTACAGGACTCTACAGAACCCACTAATACTGTAAAAGCTGTGAGTCAGTATTACTGTTTTAATAGAAAAATCTTGGTATGAAGAAGAAATAACATAACTTTTCACCATTTTTAAATTCAAAAGATAATAAGGAGTAGCGAGGCTTATGAACTGCTTTAAGAAAGGTAGATATTTATTACTTCCTAGAAATTAATGGAAGGTTTTATGGCCCAAGCTGGACTTGACGTAAGCTTAAGTGAGTGGCAAGGGAATGCTGAATGAGATCGTTCTGGCAACCAGAATGCTTCGGCAGAAATCAAGGGTTTGGAGGTTGGAGCTGGAATATATGGAGAAGTTGGAAATAAATAAAGAAACCAGCAATCTGGGCCAAGAAAGAAAAAATAATGGGTGAAATATGGTATTTTAAGGTAATCATAGTAAAGCAAATAACAATGTTTCATTAAAAAGAACTATTAAATCCAGTAATCAGTCACTACAGCATCTAATCAAGTAGATGAAAATGAATGCCGTTAGCAGCTGATTGAGAAAAATGAAAATTAGGAGACAAATTTTGTCAAGACTTGATAAGAGATACATTTGCTTTCTTGCCTCTTGGTTTTCTTCAAATTATAGCTAGGGACTTTGGCGGACTTCCAAATGCCTGTTTACTTCAAATTATGAACATTCCATATAAGTTAACAGTTTATCCTTTTCACTAACTTTAAAAAAATTCATACTTGTTGAGTAGTTATTTTAGGAGCTTAGCAAATACATCTATGCCAGTATTCCTTGAATCTTATAGAAATCAATCAGTCGCTAAAGTAGTTCAGAAAGTAAATTTAAATACATTTCTAAAATAAATATGTTTTGCTTTATTTCTCTTGTAGAAATGCTATTAATCAGCTTTTTGTAATTGGGCTTTTACATATGTTGGCCTGTGATACAAGTTACTCTTTCCAGCTTGAACTAAAAAGGATGATGATAATGATGATGATGATAAATTGTCCTTAATGTTATGCTCCCCTTTATCAGTTTTCAATTAGCTATGAATGCACATTAGCTTTCAAATTAATGTCTCCTGCATCAGGAAAATCAAACATTATTTAAAAGTTTTTAAAAATGACTTTTCCTTTTTGAGTTTTAGATTCTGTAAAATATCTGATATTTTGTTGAATATTTAAAGAACTTTAGTTTGGTTAAGGATTAGGGAAGCATCATTTTCCTACATCTGATTTTAATGACAATCTAAGATGACAAGATGGGTTTTTCAATATCATGAAGTAACTAAAGTTGGAAATCTTACAGCTTTCTACACCATTCACATTGTATAGATTTACTCATTTGTTCAGCAATTTATTCAATAATGATTCCAGACTCCATCCTAAGCACTAGGGATGAAATGGAAAATTATAAACCACATAGTTTTGACCTCATGGAGCTTACCTTCTAGTGCAAGAAGAGAAAACAAATAAATATTTACCAATATTTACCAATAAAATATTAAACACTAGTTAGTGCTATGAAGAAGAAGAAAAAAGAGTGATTAAGTAAGTCAGATGTTACTGAAGGTTTGAATGCGATGAAGACTTACAATTCTCTGTTGACTTTGGTAATGTATAAGTCATTAGGTACCTTTAATAAAGGTAATTTCAGTTGTATAGTGAGAAGCTAAGTCTAATAGGAGTGTATTCTAGAGTGCATGGAAGTGAGGAAGCGTAGAGAGAAAGCACAGATAACATTCTGGAGAAGTTTTCTATTAAGTGGAGGAGAAGATAGAAGCACTTAACTAAAAACAATGCAAACTCAAGGAAGGGTTTGTTTTTCTCGCCCTAAATGAAAAGTATCTCTAATGTTTTAATTGGAATGGTAATATGGAGAATTACAAATAAATCATACCATCATCAGTTTATGGAAAAAGTAGGAGATAATTGCAAAAGCAAAGTCCTTAAGCAGATGATGGAGGATGAGTTTGACTGGTTAAATGGAGGAGCTGGTGTTAGAGGGAAGAATTCATCCCTCATAATAGAAAAAAAAACAAAAACAAAAACAGAGCACTTGGCTTCAAAAGCATGTAGGTTGGTGTATATGTATAGTACTGAAGGTATTATTTTGATAACTTTTTTTGTGAAGTTGGAATGAGATAACCAGTTAGTTCTTGGTGAGAGAGGATGTTTGAGGCATGAAGAATGACAATACAGCTCTGTTAATTTCCTTAAAAGAAGATTCTGAAAAAAAGGACTTGGTTGCAGATGGTGTATTTGGGAGTTGATCCCAAGAAGTACAAGGGAGGAAGTGGGAAAAGAGTGACAAATATATGTTGCTATGCCTTCCATCTCATAGAACTCAGTCAGTGGTTACAGTAATTTCACCAGTAAATTCAAATATTTTTAAAATAAACATATACTTTGCTTTATTTCTTTTGTATGAATTCTATTAGTAGGGCTATTTTGATTGGGCTTTTGCACATGTAGGCCTACGGCATGTATTTTTCTTCCAAGTCTCTTCAAATTAGCGTACTACTACCAATAAAGGGTACATTAATGGAAAGTGACAACTTTGGGCTACTGGAATGAGCCCAGTACTCACACTGCAGAACCTCTGAGAGACCATATGGAACTCACCTCAGAATCATCCCACCAGAGGATCCAAATGCTGAGGCGCTCATCTACCAATTGTCGTCTCACATTGATTCAGGATCCCTTGCTCCAAGTGAAGTTTATTAACTTCCCCATGTGTCCAGTTTGTACCTCCTTATGACAGAGCAAGCCCCCATGGTGTTGGAGAAAGCCTTGAGACGGAGAAGTGATATACTAGCACTAGAAGGGGAATGCTTTCAGCATGCTAGAATCTGTCTTCCACTGCCACTGGTGAACTCAGGTGGGCCTACGGGATATGTGGCAGGGCATCAGTACACTCTGCTACATTAAATAAGAAATCGTTGTCTCATAGTCATGGACAATAGATCAGTGACTTGATTTAAGAAATAAAGTAGGATTGCTTAGTAGCCTAGAGTACATATAAGGGTTTTCTGAAATATTTAATTTGAGATTAGTCATCCCTGGGTCTTTTTACCAGACATGTTTAGCTATTAGGTGCAGGTATAAAGTGGGATGTTGCAGATACAGGCAGGGGAATTGAGGACAACAGTTACAAAATTCCATCACATCATACTCTTTGACACTTTTCAGAACTATCCACATCTTGGTATCCCCTTTGAGTTATTGAAGCCCTCATAACTTTCCAAAATTATGATAATGCTTTTTCTAACCGTCCCCTGTCATCAATATTACCACTTACCAATCATCATCTACTTAACAATAAAAAGCATTTCCCCACCTCCTTTTTTTTTTTTTTTTTTTTTTTTTTTGAGACAGAGTCTCACTCTATCCCTCAGGCTGCAGTGCAGTGGCACAATCTCGGCTCACTGCAACCTCCGCCTCCTAAGTTCATGTGATTAACCTGCCTCAGCCTCCCAAGTAGCTGGGACTACAGGCGCCCACCATGCCCAGTTAATTATTATTATTATTATTTTTTTGTATTTTTAGTAGAGATGGGTTTTTGCAATGTTGTCCAGGCTGGTCTCGAACTCCTGGTCTCAAGTGATCCACCTACCTCGGCCTTGCAAGGTGCTGAGATTACAGTCACTGCGCCTGGTCCTCCTTCGCTCTTAAAACTCTTCGAAGGAAATCTGGTGGTATGTCACACAAAGTTTCTCATGATCGGCCTTTCCTTACATCTGCACTCTTATCTTCCACCACGTGGCCAAAGCACTCTTCTTTCTAGCAATACTACAAGATGTTAAAGTTCTCTGATTTTTTAGGTCTCTACATAAAATTATCCTTAATCGGAATGTCCTCAACCACATTTCCAGCTGGATAATTGCTACACACTTTACGATTTAAAACCAAAATTTTCTCTCTTCTTGGCACTTTTCCTGAAACTTCTGATTTAACAGCCAAATCAGTGGGTTCCTAACCTACTGTTACACATGTTTATCATAGGAGAATTTACTATATACATATATGTGTGCGTATGAATATGTGTACATATGTGTGTGGAGACAGATATTTCTGAATTTTTTTGTACTTTCTAAACATTTGTGAAAGGTAGTGACAAGTTTTTCTTCTCTGTATTCCAATAATACAGAGCACACAACAGGACTCTGAAAATTTTAGTAATTTAAGGAATGAATAATAAAGTCCAAACTGTGATCCAAATATTGGCCACAGAAAACAAGCTAGAAACTAGACTAAAATTTGTTGATCTCTAAATAAATGCAGGCTTCACTGTGGATAAAATAATGATTCTGTTAAGAATCAGTTGGCAATGATACTATACCCAGAGCTCATAGAAGACAGAGACTTTATTCCTGTTCTAAAGAAAAAAAAAAAATGACTTTTGGTAAACTAACCAAATAATAAGTATGCATTGAGTAAATTAATAAATAAAAACAAATTAATGAAATTTCATTGTCTGTTCTTGACCAAATTATTAAATAAGATGTTAAAAAATGTATTCTTTGACATAAGCCTGAGACTGTGGAAATGGAACTGGGCCTTTCTTTTCCACAGTCGGTGAAAATAAAGCAACCCTTTCAACTGGGAGCCCATGTCTTAAGATTTTGACCATTGGCCAGGTGCAGTGGCTGATGCTTGTAATCCCAGCACTTTGGGAGGCTGAGGCAGGCAGATCACAAAGTCAGGAGTTCAAGACCAGCCTGGCTAATATGGTGAAACCTCATCTCTACTAAAAATGCAAAAATTAGCCAGGTGTGGTGGTGGGTGGCTGTAATCCCAGCTACTAGGGAGGCTGAGGCAGGCTTGGACCTGGAAGGCGGAGGTTGCAGCGAGCTGAGATCATGCTACTACACTCCAGCTTGGGTGACAGCAGAGCGAGATTTTGACCTTTTAGTTCACTGACTTATAGACAGTACTTAAGACTTAAAGACTTAAGACTTTAGAGCTCTAAATGAAAAAAGAGACACTCTTTAATTATGGGTCAAATTTTCCTTTAATCTTTGGAATTACAAATAGCTGATTAAAACCACTTCTACAAGTATTAAGATGTATTATGCACAGATCAAGTAATTAAGAGACAATAATCTTTGTCTCATCCTATTTGTAGCAAGAATAACAATTTGAAGTTAAAATACAATGAAAATATTTGAATTGAAAATTTATTGAATAAATATATGCCACCCCAGTAAAAAAAATATGTCACATTAATTTTTACATGCTGAGACAGTAGGACCACCCTTGATTCTACCATGCGAAAAAATTTGCCATGGCCTCATCTTGGAAGAAGATGATGTGTAAAGTGTAGCTGTGGTCAGGAGAACCAACTCTAGCTACAAAAAACAAGCAAGTAAGCAACAGACTGAAAGAACAAACTTTTATTAAAATCATTGTGCCCTGATGAAGAGATTTTGACTGATGTATATACTCTTCTCTTCTTATATTTGTAAGTCATATAAAGTGCGAATACCATATGATATAATGGTTTCTTTAGAAAAGGTGCATATATTATTGCCTAGATAAAAGCATTACATAATTTAGATCTTGCATAAATTATCGGTGTACAAGCCACTGTTGCACTGGAAATCTATTCTCTTTGAGAAAGTTTTAAGCTTTCAATAGGAAAGAATATTCAGCAAACCCTGTTTGTATACTGGCTAATAAAATGCACTATGTCATCTATCTTGCTCAGCTATACTATGTTATACTATTACCTTGATGCATCTACCTAATTTACAATAATCTGAAAAATAATTGGTTACATTTTGTTATTTTAAATTTAATGTTACCATATCTAATGAAGGAGTGAAAATACTCTTGAAAAAAGAAAAAAGGAAGGGGAGTAGGAGTTAAATCCATTTGATCCCACATTACTTGAGACTTAGCTAGGGTATTTATTATAAGTATGAATAAATGCACACATATTTTATAAATTTAGGGAACAACTATGCTTCTAGATTTCTTTTAAGCTATCTTCCAAGTTTCCTTAATAATCTCTGAGGAGCAAAAGAGACTGGAAATAACTGCAAATATTATTTATAACCTTTATTACAAGACTTTAACTATATAATCTGACTATAAAATAATAAATCATGTATTTTACTAAAGAAGAATATGGCCAAAGGGGCAAAAAATTCTAATTGTTTAATACTGATATTTTAACTTGATAAATAAATACATATATATACACACACATATGTGTATGCATATATATAATTATTTAATTGACCATTACTTCATCTAGTAATACAAAAGAAAGAATATGTTTTTTCCTGTATTAGCAAATAGCACGTACTAAGCTATGCCAATCCCAAACTAGCAGATAAGCAGTGTTCCTCATACATATGGTATATAAATAAAGTAAATCCACAGAATGTAATATTCATGTACTTTTCATAAAGTTTGTTCTCACATCTTTATATATGATCAGAAATTTTATAAATACTTGAATTTACCATGCCCAGTATTTCTTCTTATTCTTCAAATTGTGGTTTTATTTGCCTTGAACACTATCCTATACATCTTTCAAGTTTAGTGTCTGTATCATTTTATTATGAAAAGCCTTCCCTTTCCCCTCCAGATCAAGCTGAGTATTCTTGTTAAGTGCTCCTGGAATATCCCTATTTCTCTGTCACAACAGTTATCAAATGTTGCTTTTTTAAATAGTTTCCCTTCTGCCACTTAACCTTTTCTCTGTTAAGGCAGCATTTGAGTTTATCTTACTCATTGCCCCTACAATAATCCCTGGCACAAAATGAATTTCAAATACGTATATAGATATGTGTGTGTGTGTGTGTGTATGTGTGTGTGTATGTGTGTGTGTGTGCATCTATCTGTATCTATCTATATACATATATGTAAAGAGAGAGCGAGAGATAGAGACAGAGACAACGAGACAGGGTCTCACTCTGTCACCCAGGCTAGAATGCAGTGGCACTATCATAGCTCACTGCAACCTCAAACTCCTGGGCTCTGAATTGGAACTACAAGCTAATTTTTTAATATTTTTTTGATCAAGTCTCCCTATGTTGCCTAGGCTGATCTCAAAATCCTGGCCTCAAGCAATTCTCCTGCCTCAGCCTCCCAAAATGTTGGGATTACAGGGATGATCCGCTGTGCCAGGACATATTTTTTTTAATTAAAAGAATACTAAAATCAATATTTAAAGAATGCCTGAACACAGTAGTTATGCAAGAAATATTTGTGTATGAATTATTATCTTTAGAACTCCCACCTCCTGCTATGACCATAATTTCACTTGCGAAGTGATAAAGCCGTTATTTTATTTCAATCCCCAGAAATGTTCATTCATAAGTGATCAGTATGGATCAAAATGGAAGAGCCAGTATAAAATTGCATTTTATAAGGAAGAATCATCATAGATCTAAGCATGATACTAACCAAGGCCTGTTTCTTGCAATGGGAAATGTATAGATGCCTCCTGGAAAAAATAGTATTGAAATTTTCATACTGCAGGACGGTATAAGATACCCTTATTTGAACTCATAAAAAGATTTTAGGGTTTATTCCTAAGCAAGTTGCATGATCAGGCTCTGTGACATAATGGGTTATTTTTACTTGGAGTTATTCCAGTTTATGAATGGTGTTCTGGGATATATCTCAGAGCTGACATCCGAAAGTGAACTTGTAATAGGATTGAAGTCTCACTTGAGTTGCCAGCAGCTGACCCATTGCCAGCTCTATTCCGCATGGAATAGAATAACTCCCTTTTTAACATGGAATGAGTGCTTTATCAAGTAACCTTCTACCTTTACAACATCATACCTCCTGCAAATTATACATTAAGTGATATATTAATATTTCTTTCTTCAAAATCCTTATGAGCCTTTCAATCTGAAGTTATGACGTGGTTTCTGTATGGTCTTGAATGTCAAGTGGCTGAAGTTTACATTTTAAAACTCTTGGATAGCCAATTACTTTGGGAAAGTATTAAATGATTAGTAATTTTTTCCAAGAAGTATATTTTAATGCGAAAATAGGACACCAACTCTTAATTATTTATAAAATTTCAATTTTAAATATTAAGTTATACATATTCATGGATGGCTATTTGACAGCTATGAATTAACTATTATACCATATGAAATATATTTTTTATCAATTGCAACTGACATAATCACTGATAATGTTTTACTTTGTGTAATTGATTCACACATTTAATATTTATTAAGTAACTACTATGTTACAGAAATTTCCTAGTAGCAGTATTCATGGATTTCAACTTAAAATTCATTTGCTAAATATGAAATTTCAATTAATTCTGTGTGATCAAGGACTCTAGCAATAAAATGCATTATTTACTATAAATTAAGCATATTATGATTCTTAAGTCATTGTCACTTTGGGCATATTCACTACAGTTTGAACTAACGTTCAAAAACAAGGAAGCATATATCTCAAATAGTTACAAGAAAGGATATCAAATATTCCCACCACAATTAAATAATAAATATTCAGCATGATACATATGCTAATTGCCCTGATTTGATCATCACATGATGTATACATGTATCAAAACATCACATTGTGCCCTATATGTAAAATTATGTGTCAATTAAAAAAAAGTATAAAGTTGTCAGCCATACAATGACACAGTCAAATAAAAACAAGTGAAATATAGAGCAATTTGGAACACACAATTAATAGTGGCACTGCATAGCTTTATTCCATATATGATTTCCCCGTCTATAAAATTTGCTTATATGAATCAATACAATAATATAAAACTGAGAATAAAGCAAAAACCTGTGATCTCCTGATATACAATATGCATAAACTATTATTTCAAAATAGATGACAGTGGAATCTTAATCATGAAGAACAGATGTCTATATTAATACACTAGCAAAAAAAAAGCTGGTTTATTGAATCACAAAATGATCGAATCTGTGACTGATTCAATATCACTTATGCAAGTCCTTAGAGAAAGAATTGCTTTTATACTCTTCATTGTCAACATCAACTGAAATATCATATTTCCTAATTTTATACATCACATCATAGAATAACTCTCTATACAGGCTTCTTAAAAAGATTCCATTCATCCGATTGTGAAATGAATCCAAACTCAAACCATATTCCAAAATTAATTTATCCTGTATATTTTTAAAAATATATATTTCTATACACTATTTTCATAGACATATATAGAGTGAGTTTCCTAATCCTTATTATCTTGTTTTTGTTTTAATCTTGAGAGTAACAGTACACAAAATTCTGGAACATCATCTGGGACCTGAGAAGTGAAATAACTAACTGTTATAAACGAGCCTCTATTCCCCAACTCCTACCTAAACCCCGATGTTTATTGATTACACTGAAGTCATTTTTTCCTATTATATGAATAGTTCCCTTGTTGAAGTTACTATGTAATCTTCATTTTCATTAACAATGACTATTCATCAGTATAAAGATTTTATTGTCAGAACTTGTGGAATTAATAACAGCAGGTATTTGAAGAGCTCACTGTTTTTATCAGTGGTTATTGTGACAAACAGCAAGCTATTTTTTCATGTTAGTCCCTTATTAGCTCCAACTATTTCCTTAAATAACTGTGAAAATCATTTTTACGTTGATTATTAAATTTTACTTCTTAAATTGCAATGACTTAAAAACAGGACAAAACACTTCCACTAGATCTTACAATAGGAGTCCCGGTGATAAACATCTTAATTATTAAGTTATTTTATTTTTTCTAGCTCTTCTGTAAGAATATTCAAAGCAAAACAGACTTAAGGAGTTATGTAAATTATAGGTGGTCTCAAAATTTTGTTGGCTGACTTTTACTAGGGAGTGTAAAATAAATCAGTTTATATTTCAATGTGTATGTATTGTCCTGCCATTACCAGAATGTATGTACAGTCTTTAAAGCTATGGCACAAATGCCCACAATAGCAAATCCAGCTAACAAAAAAAATCAGACTGGAATGAAAAAGAGCTAAGGAAGAGCATAGACAGAGTTTAACATTCCCTTATTTCTCTGATATGTTCCTTATTTATCTTTCCTTGGGCTGCTACAAGGTAATGAAGAATATTTTCAAAGCCACGCTTGTAGAATAGACTGATAGTAAAGCAATCCTTCAAGAAAAATGGAGGTAAACCCAGCCCTGATTATATGAGATGGGACAGTGATAAGAAAGAATGTCCTTTGCTTACAGAAAAGCGTTATTTCTCCTAGTAGTGGAGATCGTTCCAACTATTTCTGTTTCCTGGTAGAGTTTGTGTAAACTCTTAGTTTTACATTTTTCTCAAATGTTTGTTATAATTCTCCTATGAAGTCAATTCTACTTGAGGCTTTCTTGGGGAAATATATTGTTTCAATTTATTTAATTGAGAACTATTCAGTCAGTTTGGGTATCTTTTGGAATACGCCAAGTTCATCTAAATTTCCCAATTCATTATTACAGAGTTATTCATAGTATCATCTCATTATCTTTCCTGAGGTCTCCTGGATTTGAAAGGATATTCCTATCTGTATGGCTTGTAGGTATTCTGTCTTATTTCTTTACTTTTCTGGGTAGCTCTCTAAGATAGTCACCCAATTTTGGTTTTATTGAGTATCTCCTATTGCATATTATTTCCTTTCTTCTGGGGTTTTGGGTTTAGTATGTTTTGCAATGTTCTATTTTCATTACAATTTTATAATCATCTTTATTATAAGTATAATGTATTATCATTGAACTACTAATGTGCTTTATAATGTTGTTTTTGACCTCCAGATAATTTTATTTATTTATTTATTTATTTATTTACTTTGATATGGAGTCTCGCTCTGTCGCCCAGGTTGGAGTGCAATGGTGCAGTCTCAGCTCACCTCACCCTCTGCCTCCCAGGTTCAAGCGATTCTCCTGCCTCAGTCTCCTGAGTAGCTTGGACTATAGGCATGCACTACCATGCCCAGCTAATTTTTGTATTTTTAGTAGAGATGGGGTTTCGCCATGTTGGCCAGGCTTGTCTCAAGCTCTTGACCTCAGGTGATCCGCCTGCCTTGGCCTCTGAAAGTACTGGGATTACAGGCGTGAGCCACTGTGCCATGCCTCTCTCCATAACATTTAACAATGTTAAATTGATATTATTTCAAACACAATGAGGAGCTTAGTTATCTTTTTAGATTGGTTTCAAAGGCAGTTGTGTACTGATAAAGAGAAGAAGCTGTATGTGTTTTCATTTCCTTGAGATTTGCTGAGATTTGCTTCATGATCATATGGCAGGCCATCTTTTATAAATTTTCATTGTGTGCTTGGGAAGACTGTGTACTCTGTAATTTTTCCTCAATAAACAAATAAAAGAAAACCTAATATTTAAGACGGACAAGGAGTGAAAAAAGCACCTGACACAAGAGTCTAAAAAGCCAATGAATGTATAAGGATTCTAAACATCATTATTATTTGGGAAAATACTAATTAAAATCATAATGGAGAATACTTTTAAACACCTATTTTAACGGCTAAAATTTAAAAATAAAATCTAACTAACATTGTTGTCAAAAAACATGGGGGACATTGACTGTATCGTTCCACTGTGTTCAAATTTCCATTGTTTCTGTTCAAATAAGTTTCTGTGTAATTGATGTTCCTTTCTATGTATCTATACTTTTTGTACTTTGTAGGGATTCCTTGTCAATTTTTAGGACTGATTTTTAGGCCCGGCTCAGTGGCTCCCACCTATAATCCTAGCACTTTGGTAGGCCAAGGCAGGAGGATTGCTTGAGCCCAGCAGTTCAAGACCAGCCAAGGCAACATAGCAAGAGCCTTACTCTATATATTTAAAAAATTAATCTATTTTTAAAAATAAAAAATTGATTTTTGAAGTAAGTTTCTGTTTAATTGATGTTCCTTTCTATGTATCTATGTTATTTGGACTTTGTAGGGATTCCTTACCAATTTTTAAAATTAATTTTTACACCCATCTCAGTGTTTCACACCTGTAATCCTAGCACTTTGGTATGCTGAGGCAGCAGGATTGCTTGAGCCCAGTAGTTCAAGACCAGTCTGGTCAACATAGCAAGACCCTTACTCTATATATTTAAAACAATCTGTTTTCAAAAATAAAAAATAAAAAATTGATTTTTTGAAGTTGTCTGCTGTTGACTAATCAAATAATTCTCTTGGTCTAATATTTATTTTTTTCTCCTTTGGGACTCCAATTAAAATAATGTTACAATCTTACTGTATCCTATTTATTTTGCCTTCTCCTGTACTTTTTTATTTTTATTTTTTGGTTTCTGTAATATTCTTCCAGTTTTGTTTGATTTTAGAATCTCTATGGTTCTTTTTGAAATTTGGTGTTGCTTTTATGTTGTTTCTAGTTCTCTGCCAGATGACAGAATCTACTCTACCTATTTTAAGAGGAAACAGATTAATCACACAGCATTGAATGTATTATTGAATAATTGGCAAAGCCTAAAAATACAAAACATGCTGAAATTCAAAGCCACAAAGCAGAAATGGGCCACCAAGGAGGTTTTAGACCTTGACAAGTCCAGACATGCAGAATTAAGAAGCTTTCTCTCCAATGGGGAAGCTTCAGCTCCTAACATCGGTCAGTTCTCAAATCATACTTCCTCTGCCGTAATTTGAAAGTCACTGTTACAGCTACTGGTTCCAGAACTTGGTTGCCTTTGCCATAACCTGAACCAGCAAATTTTTAAATTTTTAAATTTTTTTTCTTTTTTCTTAATCTACCTCATTTTTCAAAACTAGAAGTTCTTAACCACTTTATTCTCAGTACTTTTTTACAGTCGAAAATTACTGGGTACCTACAAGGTATTTTATTTATGTAGATTATATCTATATTTTATTATTGATTTTAAAATTAAAACCAATTAATTGTGTAATATTCATTTGTTAATGTGTTTTAGAATAACAATAGTCAATCTGCTACATGTTAACAAAATTAAAATGTTAATGACAAATATTTTCCAACAGGTATGTCAACATGGAGAAATAATAGACTTTTTGACAAATGGTTCTGGGACAACTACCTAGCAACATACGAAACAATGACGTTAGACCCTCACCTCATATCAGATACAATTAATTTAAAATTACTCAAGAACCTAAATGTAAAAGCTAAAACTATAAAACCCATAAGAAAAAAACACAAGTAGTCTTTGCAACCTTGGATTAGGCAATTGATTCTTAGATATACCAAAACAGAAGCATCAAAAATAAGAGATAAATTAAACTTCATCAAAAGCAAAATATTTGTGCATCAAAGGATATTATGAGCTTTGAAAAGACAACCTACAGAATAGGAGGAAATATTTGGAAATTATATATCTAATAACTAACTTGTACCTAAGATATATAAAAATAATTCTTAAGACTCAATAGTAAAAAAAGATAAATTACCCAAATCAAAAAGGGCAAAGGATTTGAATAGATATTTCTTCACAAAAGATGTACAAATGGACAATAATAGCATGAAAAGATGCTCAGCATAAATAGTCATTAGGGAATGTATACCAAAACACCGGTGAGATACCACTTCACATCTAGTAGGATGGGTATAACAAAAAATGTCACATAATAGCAAGGGTTAGAAGGATGTAGATAAACTGAAATCTTCATTCACTGCAGCTTGTAATTCAAAATGGTGTACCCACTTTGGAAAATGGTCTGGCAGTTCCTGAAAAAGTTAAACATTTGACCCAGCAATTTCACTTCTAGGTTTATACCCAAAAGAAATGAAATGTATGCTCTCACAAAAATGTGTGCAAGAATTTTTGTTCATAACAGCAAAAAGATTAAAACAACCCAATGTACATCAACTGTGAATAGGCAAAATGTGGAGTGTTCCTATAGTGGAATAATATTTGGCCATAAAAATGATACATGCTACAACACAGATAAACCTTGAAAACATTAGGCTAAGTGATAAAAGCCAGTCACAAAAAAATCCACATATTATATCATTCCATTTATATTAAAAATCCAGGATAGGCAAAAATATATAGACAGAAACTGGTTGAGAGTGAGAAGAACGGGGGAGGAGGTGATCACTAAAGAAAAGCCTTTCTTTTTGAGGTGATAAAAATGTCCTAAAATGTTGTAAAGTTTATTGTGGTGATGGTTGTACAAGTCTGTGAATGTACAGCAAACCACTAAATTGTACTAATTGAATGGGTGAGTTGTATAACATGTGAATTACATCTCAATAAATCTATAAGAAAAAACAATTCTTAAAGAAACTGAGACCCCCCCCCAAGAGAGGGCAGATCAAGATGGCAGAATAGAAAGGTCCATTGTTCATCCCTCCCTGCAAGGACACCAGTTTAACAATTATCTATATAAAAAAGTAACTTCATGAGAAGCAAAAATCAGGTGAGCACTTACGGTACCTGGTTTTAACTTCATATCACTGAAAGAGGCACTGAAGAGATAGGAAAAACAGTCTGGAATCACCAACACCACCCCTCCCCCATTCCCCAGTAGCTGCAACGTGGCATGGAGAGTGTTTCTGTGCACTGGAGAGAGGGACAGCACAGCGGTTGTGAGGCATTGAACTCAGTGCTGTTCTATTATAGCAGAAAGCAAAACCGGACCAAACTCGGCTGATACTCACCCAGGAGGAAGCATTTAAACCAGCCCTAACCAGAGGGGAATTGCCAGTCCCAGCAGTCAGAACGTGAGCTCCTATAAGCATCCCACCACAGGTTAAGTGCTCTGTGACTTGAAAGGCAGTCTAGGCACAACGACTGCAACTCCTAGGTAAATCCTAGTGCTGAACTGGGCCCAGAGGTAGTTGATTGCTGGGAACGGGGGGGAAATGCAACCTACTGAGACACCAGCTGCAGTGGCTAAGGGAGTGCTGGCATCACCTCTCCCCTAACTTCAGGCTGCACAGCTCATGGCTCCAAAAGAGATTCCTTCCTTCCACTTAAGAAGAGGAGAGGGAAGACTGGGAATGACATTGTTTTGCACCTTGGATACCAGCTCAGCTACAGTAGGGTAGGGCGCTGGTCAGAGTTACAAGGTCACCTTTCCAGGCCCTATCTCCTGGATGACATTTCTAGACACACCTTGGGCTAGAAGGGAGCCTACTGCCATGAAGGAAAGGACCCAGTCCTGGCAGCATTCATCGCCTGCTAATTTAAGAGCCCTTGGGCCCTGTATAACTAGCAGTGATACCCAGGTACTACATCAAAGGCCTTGAGTGAGCCTCTGAGACTTGATGGCTTCAGGTACCAACACAGACACAGGGAAGTAGAGCACCATGTGGGCTCTTAGGGTCCCTGATTCCAGGACTTGACTCTTTTGATATTTCTGGACCTGTCCTGGGCCAGAGAGGAACCCACTGCCCTGAAGGGTGAGTCCCAGGTCAGGAAGCATTCACCATAAGCTGACTGAAGAGCCCTTGGGCCTTAAAGGAACATCAGCCAGTAGTAGTGTGGCAAAACTCCCTGTGGGCCTGGGATAGAGGTGGCCAAGGGGTGAGACTCCTCTGCTCTTGGAAAGGGGAGGGAAGAGTGGGAAGGTCTGTATCTCATGGTTTCAGTGCCAGCTCAGTCTCAGTACAACAAAACACCAAGTAGACTTTCTAGGATTTTGGACTCTAGTCCCTGGTTCCCAGACAGTACCTCTGAACCTACCCAGGGCCTGGAGAGCTTGCCGCCCGAAGGGAAAAACACAGGCCTGGCTGGCTTTTCTACCTGCTGATTGTAGAGCCCCAGGACCTTGAGTGAACATAGGTGACACCAGGGAGTGGTTACAGCAGGACTTGAGCTACACTCAGTGCTATGCTGGCTTCAGGTCTGACCCAGCAAAATCAAGTGGCTGCAAAGCTGCTTGTGTCACTTTGCCCCCAGCTCCAGGTGGCTCGGAACAGAAAGAGAGACTCTGTGTGTTTGGGAGAAAGTAAGGGAAGAGAACAAGACTATCTTCCTGGTAATCCAGAGAATTCTCCCAGATTTTGCCCAAAACCATTGTGGCAGTACCTCTGAATCTGCAAGAACCACAGCGTTACTGAGCTGAGGTGCCCTCTAATGCAGATAGAGCTTAGATCACAACACCCAAGACCTTTTGAATATCTGGAAAGCCTTCCCAAGGAGAATGGGTACAGACAAGCCCAGACTGCAAAAACTACAATAAATACCTAACTCTTAAATGTCCAGACGCAGACAAACATCTATAAGCATCAAGATCATCCAGGATAAAGTGACCTCACCAAATGAATGAAATAAAACACCAGAGACAAATCCTGGAGAAACAGAGATATGTGACCTTTCATAAAGAGAATTCAAAGTAGCTGTGTTAAGGAAATTCAAATAAGTTCAAGATAACACAGAGAAGGAATTCAGAATTCTATCAGATGAATTTAATAAACTAACTGAAATAATTTTTAAAAATCAAGCAGAAATTCTGGGGCTGAAAATTGGCATACTGAAGAATGCATCGGAGTCCTTTAATAACAAAATTGATCAAGCAGAAGAAAGAATTGGTGCGCTTGAAAAGAGGTTATTTGAAAAGACACAGAGAAGACAAAAGAAAAAAGACTAAGAAAGAATGAAACATGCCTACAAGATCTAGAAAATAGTCTCAAACAGGCAAATCTAAGGGTTATTGGCCTTAAAGAAGAGGTAGATAAAGAGATAGGGGGTAGAAAAATGATTCAAAGGGATAATAACAGAGAACTTCCCAAACTTAGAGAAAGATATCAGTATGCAAGTACAAGAAGCTTATAGAACACCAGGCAAATTTAACCAAAAAAGACTACCTTAAAGCATTTAATAATCAAACTCCTAAAGGTCAAGGACAAAGAAAGGCTCTCAAAAGTAGTAAGACAAAATAAACAAATAATATACAGTGGTAGTGGAGCTCCAATACGTCTGGTAGCAGAGTTTTCAGTGGAAACCTTACAGGCCAGGAGAGAGTGGCATGATATATTTAAAAGGCCGAAGGAAAACAACTTTTATTCCAAAATAGTGTATCTGGCAAAAATATCCTTCAAACATGAAGGAGAAGTAAGTGCTTTCCCAGGCAAACAAAAGCTGAGGGATTTCATGAACATCAGACCTGTCCTACAAGAAATGATAATGGGGGTTTTTCAATCAGAAAGAAAAGGACATTAAAGAGCAATAAAAAATTATCTGTGAAGGTACAAAACTCACTGGTAATAGAAAGTACACGGGAAAACACAGAATGTTTTAACATTGTAACTGTTCTGTGTAAACTATGCTTATCCTAAGTAGAAAGGCTAAATGAACCATTAAAAAATAATAACTCTGACTTTTCAAGACCAAGATAGTACAGTAAGATATCAATAGAAGTGGCCGGGCGCAGCAGCTCACATCTGTAATCGCAGGACTTTGGGAGGCTAAGGCGGGCTGGTCACCTGATGTCAGGAGTTTGAGACTAGCCTGGCCAACATGGTGAAACCACGTCTCTACCAAAAAATAAAAAAATTAGCTGGGCTTGGTGGCATGTGCCTGTAGTCCCAGCTACTCTAGAGGCTGAGGTAGGAGAATCGCTTGAACCCTGGAGTTGGAGGTTGCAGTCAGCCGAGACTGCACCACTGCATTCTAGCCTGGGTGACAGTGAGACCCTGTCTCAAAAACAAAACAAAACAAAACAAAAAACAAAAAAAGATACAAATAGAAGTAGCAAAAATTTAAAAAGTAGTGGAACAAAATTAAGGTGCAGAGGTTTGGGTGTTTTTTTTTTTTTTAAGTTTGTTGTTGTTTATGCAGACAGTGTTGTCATCAGCTTGAAATAATGGATTATAAAGTAGTATTTGCAAGCTTCATGGCAACTTCAAACCAAAAAACATGGGAATGGAAGATCATATTTGGGAACTACCCATCTGAACATGGATTAATAGCTAGCGTATATAAGTAGCCCAAACAACTCTTTAGGAAAAAATCTAATAACCCAATGAAAAAAATGGGCAAAAGATTTGAACAGACATTTCTCAAAAGAAGACACACAAATGGCAAACAGGCATATGAAAAGGTGCTCAACATCACTGATCATCAGAGAAATGCACACCAAAAACTACAATGAGATACCATTTTGCCCCAATTAAAACCGCTTATCACCAAAAGACAAGCAATAACAAATGCTGGCAAGGATGTGGAGAAAAGGGAACAGTGGTACATTGTTGGTGGGAATGCAAATTAATACAATCACTATGGAAAATAGATCGGAGGTTCCTCAACAAACTAAAAATAGAGCTACCATAAGATCCAGCAATCCTACTGCTGGGGGTATACTCAAAGAAACAACATCAGTAAATTGAAGAGATATCTGCACCCCCATGTTTGCTGCAGCACTATTCACAATAGCCAAGTTTTGGAGGTAACCTAAATGTCCATCAACAAATGAATGGATAAAGAAAATGTGTGTATATGTATATGTGTGTGTACACATACACACACACACACACACAATGAAGCATTATTCAGCCAAAAAAAAGAATGAGATCTTGTCATTTGCAACAACATGGATGGAACTGGAGGCCATTATATTAAGTGAAATAAACCAGACATGGAAAGACAAACTTTACATGTTCACACTTATTTGTGGGATCTGTAAATCAAAACAATTGAACTCAGGGATGTAGAGAGTAGAAGGATGGTTGTTAGAGGCTGGGAAAGGTATTGAAGGGGGTTGAGGGGAGATGGGGATGGTTAATGGATACAAAAATGTAGAAAGAATAAATAAGGTCTACTATTTGGTAGCACAACAGGGTGACTACAGTCAATAATAATTTAATCATATATTTTAAAATAACTAAAATAATATATTTGGATTGTCTGTAACATACAGGATAAATACTTGAGGGGATGGACACTTATTTTACATGATATAATTGTTACACATTGCATACCCATATCAAAACATCTCATATGCCCTGTAAATACATATACCTACTATGTACCTCAAAAAATTAAAAATTAAAAATTGAAAAAAGTTGAAGCCCTGAAGAGGGGAGTGCACATCAATTCAACTATTCGTATGTAATATGATGGCTTCTCAGGGACTTATGTTAATTTACACTTTGATTAGCAAGTGCTTTTTGATACTTAATCCACAAGACAAATATAGAATTCAGTATAGATATGGAGGCAGACTGACCTATCCTTTATAAATAGATTCATCCTAATTTATGCAAAACTCACACCACAAAGCATTAAAGAGCTTCACAGTGATGTTGCTTATATTTTGTCCTTCTGTTAAGGTATTTGGTAGTTGCGGTAATAGGCAAGTGATATTGCAGGGTACAACCATTACTTTCGCTCAATTGATCATTGCATCCATGTTTCCAATAAAGCAAACTGCACCAAACACAAACTGACATTAGTTTTATATCTGACTTAATTTCCTAAATTGATAGTTCTACCAAAATTACATTTCACTTTTCCTCCGGAAGAACTATACCTAGTCCCTGTATAATATGCCAATACGGAGAGACACTAACATATTCATATTTTGGCACTCAATAAAACTAAGATTAATTTAGCAAGCACCTACATGGAAACAGACAGGGCCTTTATACATTTTAATAAAGAAGAATAGTTGCTGGCTTTGATCATAGCATTTAAACTTGCCAAAGAAGTAGTAGGAAAGTTTATGTTCCTCAAAGTGATGCTAGCTCTGCAACTCATGTATTATAAATAGGGAATTGTATAGTTGAAAAACAAAAAAGACATAACATTGAAACCGCCTTTGTGCTACAACATATTATATACATGTAAAGTACTGCAATAAAGCCATCTAACGATAGATCATTATGACGTGTTATGAATTGGCAAAAATATTTTAAGGAAGTCATTTGTGTGTGTGTGTGCGTGTGTGTGTGTTTGTGTGTGAAAGTGAGAGACAGAGAGAGAGAGAGAGAGGAAGGGAAAGTTATCTGTCCCAAAGTTACTTATACTTGTAAATAATCTTGAACATAATGGAGTTATATCAGGATAAAATAACAGTTAATGACTCAATCAGAAGGGTTTACAAATTTTCAAAACCAACTTTGAAGATATTAAACTTAAGTTTAATTCAACACAATTATTGTTCTGAAATAATAAAATATCAGAAAAAGAATATATAACTCCAGAATTCCTCACTACTACTACTCTTCTTCCGCTTCTGCTGCTGCTGCTGCTTCTTCTTCTTCTTCTTCTTCCTCCTCCTCCTCCTCCTCCTCCTTTCCTTCTCCTCCTTCTTCCTCTTTTTCCTCTTTTTCCTTCTTCTTTTTTTTTTGAGATGGTTTTGCCCTGTCACCCAGGCTGAAGTGTAGTGGTACAATCTCGACTCACTGACTCACTGCAATCTCCACTGCCTGGGCTCAGGTTATTCTCCCATCTCAGCCTCCCCAGTACCTGGGACCATGGGCACCCACCACCATGCCCAGCTATTTTTTTGTATTTTTAATAGTAATGCTTATGTGATATACTTCTGTAGTTGCATGGGTACAAGTGTTGTTAGAAAAAAACAGTTATTAAAAGGTTTTTGTTACAAATCTAAATAAGTATATATTCTGTACCTTTGATATTGTATTTGGAAAATTAGAAATCATGGATAAAAGTGGAGAACCATAAAGTTTTTCAAAGCTTAATATATACTTGTGTTTCTCCAAATAGCAGATTGATCATCATAGCTTCAACAATTGAACCATCGTTACATCATCGTATCTTATAAAATAGCCTCTGATTGGAGCAAATTTACTGCAACTTTGATAGATCTACAAAAAGAGAAGATACTTTGATAAAATGTAGTTGAAATTACTGTTTTTAACTTCCTATGTAACACAAGCTCCAACTCAAACTCACAAATACACACAAACATGAACACCAAGCCAAATATATTAAAAATATGTTTTCTTAGATACTTCCATATATATTTCTGGATGATGTAACACATCAGTGATTTTGGTTTACTTGTATACCTTTTTATTAAATTCAGAAAGAGTTCTTACCCGCCCTTGAAATTTGAATTTCAACATAACCTTTCAATTAAACATTTTGGAAGAATAGCACAGCTGATACAAGTTGGTATTTAATTCTGGAAACTTGAATATTTGTATTCAGAAGGAAACATCAGTTTAGCATATCAGAAAAAGACCAAACAAATTTAGTGTCTACAGGAATCCAAGATAGATAAGGAAAGGAGAAAATAATTGAATTTTTAAAGTCTTAAGGTGTATCAAATGTCCAATTATAGTATATGGATGTTTCAAGCAGAAGTAAATTTGAAATCTAGGCATTATTTTCAATGAATTATTCATAATTTTTATTGTTAAAATAGATTATGAAAAATTTGCAATAAGACAGCTAAGTCTATCACAGCAAGAAAGTATATACAATAAACTCTTACAATTTGCATTTTGTCCAGTTGTTTATTGCATTGGTATCAATTTGTAGTCTTGATGTTAATTTGGGTGAAAAATATAGCATTTATGTATATTTTCATACTTTACCACCATTAGAATCAATTGGGAGTAATTTTTACTTTTATGTTGCTATACATTGCTTACTTGCCTTCAAGAAGAAAAACATATGAGCAGCTTTTAGTTTGTCATTAAATATGGAACCTATATTAGGTGGAAACCATGTCACTTTACATTCTGGTTGAAATGGAAGAATAAAGATTGAAGAAAAACGCACCAGGAAATCCTATGTTTAGTTCTTTTAAACTATATGTGGGTAGATTAATTTATCATAGTGTGTTCTGATTTTGAGTAATATTAACAAAACTTCAGTTCAGACACTATAGTTTGGCAAGCATTTTGGTCCTGACATTAAAACAAAACTAAACAAAATCCTGCTTACCATAGCATGGACCAAAAAAAATTAAATCTCAGTTCAGAGATTTTATACTGGATTAAGTTCAATTATCAATTTAAATTAAAGCTCAATTATAGATTATTGTTTTAGAGTGTCCAGATTAGTTTATTTCAATGAAGTTCGAGTCGTTACTTTATATCAGGCACTGTGTGAAGAGTTGACATGCAATGGAAACCGAGACATGACCTTCTACCTTTAGAAAACAATTTCAAATATGTTCAAATATATGCCAATTTTGTATTAAAGTATACTAAGTCCTTTCATACTTTAAATTTTAGGAATAAAAAAGTACAATAAATTAATCTAATCTGGGATTTTCAAAATGTTCATAAATTATTATTTCTGCATTTCACAATCTTATTCAAGTTGTTGAAAGGCTAACTGTACTACTTAGCTATTGCTGCAATTGTGCTTCCTAGCAAAAAGTTTCAATTTCTCAGTGATGTAGGCTTTGACTCATCTAGGATTGGCTTAGCTAGTAGCTTGTAGCTCAGTTGGAGTTGGTTCTAGGTAATAGGCCAAGTTTAATTAGGCTTCCCATGTCTGATTCTGCAACTCCAGCTAGAGGGACAGCAGATACCTAGGGTATTTTTTCTCATGCAGATGGCAGAAGTGTCAAGAAAGACAAGCCAAACTTTGTTAGAACATTTCAAAGATTTGCTTACATCATGTCAACTAATATTCCATTGGCTAAAGCAAAACACATGGCCAAGGACAAATTCATAAAGCAGGAAAATATACTTCAATGACTGCGATACCCTGCTAAGAGGGTAGGATAATATTTCTATCAAAGGAAAATGAACAATAGGATCGATATTTTTACATACTATGCTATCCTTTCTTGGTATTGTCCTTTTCTGTAAATACTGTCTGATTACTCTTTTTACCATAAGGAGTGATGGCTAAGTTCCACTTTTGTGCTTCTGAGGTTGTTTACACTTATTGCTGTAGTTGCAGTTTCACTAAGTTGTATTAATGCTTTATAAGACTGTTACTGTGTGAAGGTCAGTACGTGATTGTATCCTCCCTTGAGGTTCTGGGGTTTTTCTCTTGGCTAAGGGTTTAGAAAGTATTCAATATACAAATAATATTTCAACTAGTAAAGTGAGACTTCCTTTTTTTTACAAAAATATTTATTGTAGAATATCTCATTGGCTGTCCTACTAATATTGGTAGCAACATGATGAGATATCACTTTAAAGAGAATTATTATGAATATTGATATTTATTTGAAACAAATACTGTGTGATATTAATTTATTACTCTTCTCCTTATTATATTAAATAAATGAATACAAGTTAATTCAGTTCCAATACAAGTAATACTTGGTAAATAACTTCTAATAGGTATAGAATAAAACATTACAGGATTTCCAGAATACTTACTATAAGATTTGTAGCTACAATAACGAAGTATTTCACATTTTAAAAATAGTTACTAAATTTAAAACATGTACTAAAATAGTTGCTATATATGACAAAGAAAATATTTTACTAGAAATATTTAGTAGTACCCTCCTATTATTTTCTCAGCCCCTCTCTGTAAGTTGCACCCCAAAGTGCAAACTTCAAATTAAATGTAAGTCTGTTTTGTCTGGAGACTTTAAAGACAGGTGCATCTGTGCAATGCAGATTGAACTATCAACCAGAGATAATGTGATTTTTTTCAGAATGGAAATTTTTATAACAGAACAAAAATGAAATTTATAGGAACAAATTAATCACCTAAGACATTCTAGAAATGCATCAAAATCAATGGTTGTACAAACCCTTCTATATATCAATTTGAATGTGCAAAATATAAACACAAAGTGAGCAGGAGGCCATATAGGTCCTCCCTTCAATGTTTAAATGACTGAAAGAGTAAATCACCTAAGGTCTCTATGAGACTAAAAGTACATGAGTATTCTTCTGGGTATTTTGGCACCTCACTTCTCTAAATGTTTTATATCTTGATAAGATACAATTGATACAAATGAAAAACACATTTTAAATATTGAAGAGCTAGAAATTTTTATTGTCAAAATAACATCAAATACAGAGGTTCCAAATCTGACAGGCTTGGGAGCTGCTAAAACTGCTTTTCAAGGTTTTTATATAAGCTTCATTAGACTTAGTATTCACCAAGCCTCCATATTAGCTAATGTATAAAATGAATAAGGTTCAATCTCAAGTTTCACTCTCAAGACCATTGCATTAGGAAGCCCCATGACACTTTACTGAAGGAAACAGTTATTTCTGGGATTTCTAAGGTGTAAGCATATTTTAAGACAATATTTCTCCAAATACAAAAGTTGTTTAATGTTAAAAGCTCCATGTCACTTTTATCTGATGAACTGTACTACATGTTCATATTTCATTCCACCTTCCATTAAAGCTAGGGCAACTAGCAACTGGAGCTCGCCCAAAACCTACAACACAGTGAATTGCAATACAACAACCAGGATCTTCACGAAATTTATTTTTCATAAGTTTTAACCAGTTATCAATTATCTGACCAGATGGTGCTGTACCATCATCAAAAGGCCAGTCCGGAATCTGGATGCCTTCCTTCTCCAAAAGAGCAATGTTGTAAGTCGCTTCTCATACTCTCACTATGGTGGTAACTCCATTCTGCTTAAGTTCCTGTAAGAATCTATTAAAGTAGGTATTGGTTGAGTTGTGTATAGTAAGAAATCTCACATTTTTATATCCAATGTCCACAGAAGCAGGGAGGTTCATTCCAGCCATGTTGATGTAATTTTTAAAAATAAGACAGAAAGGATATAAAGGAACATAAATCTACTTCAAAATACTCCAGTTAAAATTTTCAGTGAGTTGAATATGAAGCTAGTAGTAGTAGGAAATAAAAGGAGCCTCCAATCAAAAACATCAATATTACGATACAGTGACACTGAATCAATGGACAATAAATGAACTCAGTTTTACCCTTATCCCAGTCAGAATGCTTATAAAATGTTTCGACATTCAATTCAGCTACTCAGTGTCCAGGCTATTCATTCTTACAGGAAGTTCTCAAATATTAAGGAATTTCTAGAGTTCAGTGGTCTGCATAGGGCAAAGCGTGTCACCAAGCAGGTCCATTACTACCTGAGCTCCAAAGTCACCTTAAGCGGCATATGTCACAAGCCTACCCTTGAGTTCTTAGAGCAAAGGGCAAAGGATAAACTTGGCCACCAATCATGGGGATCCTGGCCAAGTGGACTAAAAGGGGTGGGGTGGGGGTAATGCTGTGACCAGGTATGTCACAAAGGGCCAGTGGCCACCCACCTGCCAAAGCTATTCATTTTCTGGAAATGTTTCATAAATTAGTCCACACATTAGTGCCACACAACACTTCTAATGCACAGATCATGTTTCATCGATCATTAAATGGCAGTTCCCTTCCTACAAACAACAAACAAAAAGTGATATTACAGGTTCCCCTGAATTAACATTATAATTTAATCATCATTTGACAACAGAATAATTGGTTGTGATATGGATTTTTCCTTTGGCACACCTCTTAGGTGGGCACTCTGCTCCAGGCTGACTTAGAAATCATTTAGTCATTTCCTTCATTTGCTACAAAACTGAATTGTTTTAGGTGGGTGCGGTGGTGTGTCTGTAGTCCCAGCAACTTGTGAGGCTGGAGGATCGCTTGAGCCCGGGAGTTCAAGATCAGCCTGGGGACATAGAAAGACCGCTCTTTAATGCCACCACCAAAACCCCTCTGATGTGTTTTATATCCAGCCTCCCCAGGCATTTCAAATCACTTTCCCTACATACAAGCATAATGTGGTTTTTAAGATTTAAAAATAAAAAATACTAAAATGAAAGAATAAAAGAGAAGAATGAAAACAAGTCCACCAGTCTACAGGAGCTCTAAACATCAATCCCAATAAATTCTGAAAGTCTTTATTTCTATTCCGGGTGAGAAGGAAGTTAGGGTGTGTCTGGGAAAGGAACTGTGGAGAGGACATAAGAACAGCTTTGATTCCCTGTATCCTGCAGTGAGGTTAGGACAAGAGAATGAAATGACCACTGTATCTTACTAAAAATCCAAAAGTTCAAATGACTCTTCACCATTTTAAACAACATGGGATAAGGAAGTTTGTGTGGTAAAAGAGATTATAGAAAAGGAGTATATAATGTTATATATGTGTAAAATGATAACATTATACTTATCTTCTAGGAGTGGATAAGAAAATAATGTATATCTATATGACTAGAGTCATATTCTTTATTCAAGCACATGATGAAGCAACAGGGAGTGTTATTCAAAATTACACTATAACTGCCATAACATAGCATTATCAATTTCTGTAATTCATTGTTACTGGAAAATTACAAATTCCATGATTTGTATTTGTAAATAAAACTATATGCACACGCACATGAAAACACAAACACTACTTTCATTAGATTACATGTATCATGAAGACTGGGTAAGGTGGCTCATCCGGATAATCCCAAAACAGCACTTTGAGAGGTTGAGGTGGGCGGATTGCTTGAGTTCAGGAGCAGGAGTTTGAGACCAGCTTGGGCAATATGGTGAAAACCTAAAAAAAAAAAAAAAAAAAAAAAAAAATTAGCTGAGCATGGTAACATGCACCTGTAGTCACAACTACTCAGAAGGCTTAGGTAGGAGGATCGCTTGGGCCTGGGAGGTCTAGGCTGCAGTGTGCCATGATTTCTCCACTGTACTCCAGCCTAGGCAACAGAGTGAGATCCTGTCTCAAAAAAACAAATAAGAAAAAGATTACACGTATCATGAATGAGCTTTGCATCTGCAAAGACATATACTATATATTTTCTTCTCTGAAATGATATATCCAAGTTAGTAATAATTAAAAGTAGACTACTTATGAAGCTATTTGTCATATTTACTTATATTTTCTCTGTAAATAAATTTCTTTTCCTATTCCATGTATTATATTTTATTTTTTGAGACAGAGTCTCATACTGTCACCCAGGCTGGAGTGCAGTGACATGATCACAGCTCACTGCAGCCTCAACCTCCTGGGCTCAAGCAATCCTCCTGCCTCAGCCTTCTGTGTAGCTGGTATATGCCACCAAACACAGCTAATTTTGCTTTTAATTTTTGTAGACCCAGGGTCTTGCCCAGGTTGATCTCAAACTCCTGGGCTCAAGTGATCCTTCCACCTTGGCGTCACAAAGTGCTGGGATCCCAAGTGCAGGGATTACAGACGTGAGCCATGATGTCTGGACTTCATGTGTTTTGAATATAAATCTAGAAAAAATATTTACCTTGCAAAATTCTATTTTATTAATATATTTTGTGAAAACATGTTCACTGTCAGACACAGGACATGTACCTTCCCAACTCCTGACTGAAACTCCACGAAAGGAGAAAAAATATACGCATTAAAATATTATATTTATAATAGTCAAACAGTGTCATTAATGGATAGGTATGTATGGCGACCAAGGGGGTATTTCTGTATCAACTCAATGCATATTTATTAATGATCTCCTATCTTTCAGGCATATAAATATTAGTAAAATCTAGACCTAGTCTGTAAGAAGCTTCTTATCTACAGGAGAGGCATGCATATATAAAAGTAATTTTTAAAAAATCAAAGACATTATACACATAGTAAGAACAAACTTGGGCTCAGTGGAGGGAATAAATAATTCTGACTAGCCTATGAAGAGGGATACTAGAATAAGGTTTTTCAGAGGTGACATTTAAGCATGCATACATTGATCTTTCACCATTTTAATCACGATATAAGTCTCTGCGATAACAATTTACTATGTATGTTTTCATCAGGGGAAGTGCCCACTAATGAAGCTGGCCATAAAGCATCAATTTAAAAGGAAGCAAAAATTGGTAAAGAATGAAGCATCATGCAGGTTGGACTGAAATATAGCTATGGAGCAAGTGGAAAAATAACTAGCTCAATAACTACTCCTTGATGCTCCAGGAAAATAAAAGAAAGCTAAAAGCTTCTAAAATAAAATATAACATGCTATCTGTAAAGATTCATCAACTAAACTACTTAATGTTAACTTTTTTTAAAAAAATCAATTACTCTTAAAAAAAACCTAACACCTATTCAAGGGATTCCTAAAGAATGAAAATTGGATTCTTTATATAAGACATTTTAAATATGAGAGATGTTGTAAGATACATTGTACTTGGCAAAGATAATTTTAAGCTCAGTAGGTATTTTATTGTTGAAACGTTGAGTTATTTTGATATTTTAGTCTTGATTCATGAGGAGCAAAGGCTGTATCATCTTACCAAATAAAAAGTTGTTAAGAAAAATATCAACTTAAATGAACAGCTTTCTTCTTTTTCTACATAACTAGAATATTTTATAAATTGCTAGATGTTTTTGACATCAAAAAGCATAATTTTTCACATGAAATATTAAGCTCTAACCTAGCTTGTGATTAAGGATTTTTTTTTTGTAAAACATGTTATTAAATGTGTTCTAAAATTACACATTTTATTCCCATTATTATAAATGCAATATTATTATAAATGCAAACTTACCATTTATAGAGTTCATCTGTAAGAAATGTCATGTATGAACATGAACTCTGAAAGCTGAAATAAGAGTAAACAGTTTTATCTGGATCATGGAAAAGGAGTCAATGATAGGTGTTTTTTTAAAGCTGTCAGTTTAATCATTTGATTCTACTTTGCCATATAGTCTTTGAAAGAACAAAAAAACTTTAAAAAATAATAAAAATTCTCTACAAAAAGAGAAACTAATAATTTTTTTAAAAAGAACAAACAAAAAAATTAAAAACGTAGTTTTGTGATGCATCATTTTCTTGTAATTTTACCATATCAGGAGAAATATTGCTTTTAAATGAGAATGGAGTCTCAATATAATGGGAGAAGAAAAAAAAATTAAGGAATGAGCAAAATAATCAGAAGAGAATAGGGAGAAAACAGAAGAGGATGGGGATGGATTTGGAGAAACTCCTTTTCTCCGTTTCTCTTGAGTCCTTGTGGGTGGATAAAAAGAAATGTCAAGAGCAAACTTACTGCCAAATAATGTCCTGTGTTAAAACAACAGAAGTTAACATTCTCTTGCTTTGTAATATAAATGGATCCCTTTGCCGCCATTATGGTTAAAAGGTTTGCACAATAGATAGCCTGTCACCTGATGTTGCACTAATACTGTGATGGAATATGCATACACAAAACGAGAAGTGCAAAAATAATTAATTCCTAAACCAGGACCACCATTAATATTCACACAGTAAAATCTTCTTTCTTCTTTGAAAGGCAAAATCAATTAAAGTGCCTGGCATTCATTTGAATTTAATGAGGGTAGAGTTGGTTTAAAACTTTTCTGGGAACATATGTTAGGGATATCTTTGGTCCAAGCATTTATATTTTAAACCATTACAATATTAATTTAAAAATTACATGGTACTTAGAATTATTGATAAAATAATACATATTATCCCTCCAGCAAGTTTGTCTATCTGGGTGAAAAAAAAAAACACACACACACATATGTAAATAGTGAGTTAATACATCATCGTGCCTTTTCCCTTTATATGACAGTTTCAAAGCTTACATAAAACTTAGAATCTTGAAATGCATAATACTTCATACTTTTTAGGATCATTAAAAACTTGCACTTATTTTTAACAACAATAATGAGGTATAATTGTCATTAAATAATTTGCATAGATTTAATTGGTACAGTTTAATAAATTTTAAAATATATACCCACTCGTGAAACCATCAAGGTAATCACATATAACCATCCCCAAAAGTTTTATCATGGCCCTTTATAATCCCTCCTTTGAATTCTTAAAGCCACCCCATTTCTAAGCAACCATTAAATTGCTTTACACCATTAAATATTAATTTGAATTTTCCGGAATTTTATATAAGTAGAATTATATAGTATATACCCTTTGTTGTCGGATTTCACTTAGACGGATTGTTTTGAGATTCATTTAGGTTTTAGTATGTACTATGAGTTGAATTTTATCCTACAGAAAGATACATTGAAATCCTTATCCCCATACCTCAGAATGTGACCTTATTTGTAATCGGGTTGCTGCAGATTCATATGGACTGGATTTGTGTCTCCATCAAATCTCATGCTGAATTGTAATTCCCAGTGTTGGAGGTGGGGCCTGGTGGGAGGTGATTCAATCATAGGGTGGTAGTTCTCATGAATGGTTTAGCACCATCCCCCCATGGGTACTGTAAATTCAGTGAGTTCTCATGAAATTCGATTGTTTAAAAGTGTACAGCACCTCCCTCTTCTCTCTTGCTCCTCCTCCAGCCATATGAAGTGCTGCTCCCCCTTTGCCTTCTGCCATGATTGTAAGTTTTCCTGAGGTCTCCCCAGAAGCTGAGCAGATGCCAGCAGCATGCTTCCTGTACAGCCGGTGGAACTGTAAGCCAATTAAACCTCTTTTCTTTATAAATGTCCCAGTCTCGGCTATTTCTTTATAGCAATGTGAGAACAAACTAATACACAGATGTAATTATTTAAGATGAAGTCATACTGGAGGGGGCAATTATTTAAGATGAAGTCATACTGGAGGGGGCTTGAACCTTAATACATGGTGACTAGAATCCTTATAAAAAAAGGAAAAGTGACACAAAGACACACAGGAGAGAAAGATACCATGTGATGACAGAGGCTGAGATTGAAGTGCTACAGCTGCAAAGTGGGACTTAATCCCATATGACTGGTGTCTTTATAAAAAGGGACAATTTAGACACAGACACAGACATGCACAGAGAGAAGACTATGTGTAAACACACACAGGAAGAAGTTGAGCTGAGAAAGGATTCTCCCCTGCAGGTTTCTAGGGGAGCATGACCCTATCAACACCTTGATTTCAGACTTCTAGCTTCCAGAACTCTGAGACAGTAAGTTTCTGTTCTTTAAGTCATCCAGTTTGTGGGACTTCGTTGTTACAGCAGCCCTAAGAACCGAATACAGCATGTAACATAATATCTTAACATTTTGTGGATATACCACAATTTATTTATCCATTCACCTGTTGGTGGGCATTTGGATTTTTTCCAGGTATGTGCCCAGTAGTATTGCTACATCATAGAATACATTCAACCTTAAATTGATTAAGTATTGACAGATTTGTATCCAGATTTGCAATAGTCAATATACCCAGTAGTAGGACACAAGGGCTCCTATTTCTCACATCTGCACCAATTCTTGCAATTTGCTACTTCTTCGTACTTCCCAATGTAAAGTACTATATACTTGTTATTTTCACTGCATTTTAAAATTACCAATGAATTTGATGATCTCTTCATATATTTATCTACCTCTTGGGTATTCTCTTTGCTAAACTATTTATATTCTCTGTTTATATTTTTATTGGTTTTAGGTGTTGCAAATATCTTTTCCTCATCTTTTATCTGTCAGATTTATTTTGGGTGTGCGTTATCAGGAGAAAAAAAAAAACGTATTATGATGCAATCAAAGCAGTCCCTTTCTGGTCCTCTTGATTGATGCTTTTGAGCGTTATTTAAGAAGTTCTCTCCCAACCTTAGGTAACACATATATTCTTTTAAATTGTTTTCTACTTATCTTTTTCTTGTCTTTCACAGGTAGCATTCTAAACCATCTGGAAGTCAACATTTTACTTTTGATAAAGCAGGGAACAGGTTTTATTTTTCTCTATATACCAAACAGATTTTCCTATCACCATTTATTAAACAGTCTGAGATTGACCATGTTAGAGTCAAATGCTATCTATTGATTTCAGGGCTCTTGTTTACCTTTCTCTATGAGGTCACACATCACCCAGGAAATCTAAAATTGTAGCATTTAGTTCTTAATACAGTGTTTCTCACACTTCTGTAAGCAAGTGAATACTGATTTATACTTTATCATATTTGAGAGACAATGACAGAAATCCACGTTTTCTATATTGCTATAAAAATTGCTATAAAAACTAAATTGTCATATATTAATATATTCCAATCTATTCCTGTCTATTCCTGAGACAACAGCATATTCCTTTGTAACTGTTACTAGTAGTTTAATATCTGGGGAGAAATTATCTCTTCATTTCTATTTTGTAATTTTTCCTCTGGAAATTCTTCTATCTTAATTTTTCCATAACATTTTTCAATTATTTTTAATTAATAAAAGTAAACCTGTTATAAATTATAATGAATTTATAGATTAATATAGGAGAAATTGATAATCAATATTGAATCTTCCCATATAAGAAAATAGTTTCCATTTATGCAAGTCTCCTATATATGCTTCAGAAGAGATTATAGTTTATGAATAAACTATAATATCATATGAATAAACTATTCTAGTCTATTCATAAAGACTCTGAATAGACTCATACTAGTCTATTCACAAAGACTCTGCATATTTTCTACAAAATTTACATTACCATTTGAAAGTTGGCTATAGATTAAGTCTAAATCTTAATATTTGACCAACTTCCTGTCTTTTAGACACTGGAAATCTATTTATATAATAGTTTGTCATTAGTAAAATTGCAATACATAACATGTATATCATAAACAAGTATCCATTTTCGTTACAGAGATCTGAGGTTACCTCAGACTCTGAGCAATAGGACCTAGACTCAACCCCTGGTGTTTTGGTAACATTCTGATTTCAGATATGTGGAAAAATAAGATGCTACAAGTAATGATAATTTTTATTTAATGACTTTCTCTTCTCCATCTGACTGTTGTTAATTAACACATCTCTTTTGAGTGAGAGTCCTATGAGAGAAGAAAGATTGAGTAAGAAATTATGAATGTCTAAAATGCCATTTTTCCACATATGTAAACATGAACAACTCTTTTCAGCTTTTCTCAATATTCATCCCTAAGAGTAAGTCATTAACCACAAGAAAAATCACCTTCCACAGCAATATTGGTTAATGATCCTAATAGCTACACTTTCATATGGAACTGGAAGGTTTCAAGGGGAAAACTTCCAGGACATACTGGATAAAATTTAAGAATAAAAGTTTTACGTGATTTCTTTCAGATTTAGCATAAGCTTTCTTTCGATAATGTAGTTAAAACCTATTTCATTGACTCATATTATGAAATATTCATCTCCTTTACAATCAATTCTTATTTCATGTTGTAAAATGTTTAATATTTTCTAACACCCATTAACAAAAAGTAATGTGTTAGCTGTCGGATAATAACAAGGGCAATTTTATCACATTTTATTTCCTTAGAAAGTACAATTTTCAGAAAACTTTACTTTTTAACAATTATAAAAACAATTATAATGTACAATATTGTTTTGATCAGTTCTGTATTAACCATCATTGTAACAAAAATAAATCCACAGAACAAATTTTTACCCCTTAAATCTTTGTGGCCACAGGCAAAAAATGCATGTTCAAATTTTAGTCCATATACATCCAGCATTTTGTTTTTCATACATAGGATAGGGTGTTATGCAAGAATAACTTTCAAAAATTAAAGTTATAAAGTGAACGCATGTCAAATATTTATTTAACACAATAATGTGGGAAATAATGAGGAAAACCACAGGTGGTAAAGCTGGTTCAAAGGAAAATTCAAATGGTTGCTACATTGTCAGTTTAAGGAAGTCATGATGAAATACATGTTCTAGTTTGAGGGAAAGCTGTTTAATGTCTTGCTGGAAAAAAACAAAACAAAACAAAAACATCTTTTAGGGTTATTTTTTCTTCCTGAAAGAAATCACGTGTCTCTATGAATACCATTTAAAAGTTAACATGCAACTTCACAGAGCCAAGGCCCTAATAAATAATAAGTAGTAAAACAAACAAAGTACAATTTCCTAAAGAAAGAAATAATCCAAAGTGAATCTTTTAGACATTATTTCAGTATGAAAAAGGAAAACATGCAATGATCAATTTGTCTTATTTCTAAGGTTTTGGTAATTTTCTGTTAGCAGAAATCAACAAAATATGTTCAAATATAAAATAGATTGGGACAATATTCAAGAAGTAAACAGAAAAATGTAGAATATCTTAATGTAAAGATCTTGTTTTTATACTGTTTCAATGAATGATGATGAGTATAAACTCATTGTGATATTCAAGTTTTATTTGCCATTACTGAAAAAGTGATGCTATGGTTTAATCTTAAATAATAAGTTTTACAGCGTATCAGAAATTATATTCCTCACAATGATTTTGCATTATGCTGAAAAAATTCTTATAGGGAAGAGGTTAGCAAATAGGTTTGATGGTTTTTCCTGAGACAATCTTTCCTCTGTTCAAATTTCTCCATCAATGTTGCCGTATCTATTTTCCATCTTACTGAAATTCAAATACCTAGGAGTCACAGTTCCTTATTCTCTAACACTGTAACGAAAGGTACTGGTAAGGGAGTGGGAAGCAAATAATAATAATTTTAAAAAAGCCTAGGCATCTATCCTCATAGCACTTACAGTCTATGAAGTAAAATTGATATAAATCAAACAGTCACTTAAATAAAAATAAAGTTGTGCCCTAGGCATATGGTATGAAGTGTGGTTATACCGTGTCTTGAAAGTGAGAAATAAGGGAAATAAATCTTGAAAGAGTTAGCTGAGATCTAAGAAAGCATCTACTAGGTGAAGACAAGAGAGTCAGTCTTTTGGATATGTAGGGTTTTTTTGTTTTGTTTTTTTGTTTGTTTGTTTGTTTTTGTCATTTCAAAAGCCTCCTGGATGAGAAGGAAGACACATGTGTTTGATTCGACTTTTTTTTTTTTTTTTGCATTTTGTTTGGACTTTTATTGAATATATGTGCCTGTTAGTTTTATTTTTAAAACTTCAGAGTCACTTAAGTGGAATAACAGGGACTGGATTCATCCTCTCATGTGAAACAACCAAAAACAGACAATAGTTGGAAGACACAGACATCAGGAAACAAAGAACAGTGATTCCTGAGAGACTGGAAACAAACAATGGGAAATCTAGGATTTCCAGAGTTTATCCCCTGGAGAGATTTTCCTGGCCACAGCATACCCTGCGGAGGGAGAAACCAGGCATGGCATGGCTCTGGAGGCTCTCTGGAATGGAGATGACAATCCAGAAAGACCAACATGGTTATTGTTCTTCTAAAAGCATATCAGAGACAAGAGAGCTGCACAGAGAAGGAACCTTGGAGATCTGCAGAGGGTCTCCCTCAAGTATTCTGCTAATTACTGATCAGCAGATTCAGGTAAGAACACAATTACCCAAGGCTGGGAAAGAATCACTGAATAAGATTAGAGGGAATGGTGCCTAATATTCAATCTATGGAGGGCTTGATCAAATTTTATTTTTATTGGCCTGATCCTTAAAGCAGAAGCAGTAAACCCTGTGTTGTGTAAACACAGTGCAAAGTCCAACTTTGTAGGCGCCAAGGGTAGAAAAGTTTTCTCCTTTCTTTTTCTTTGTCATTATCCTCATTGCAACCCTCTCTATCTTCTTTTAGAGAAAAAATAATGACTTTCTATAAAAATACATATATGAGATATTACTATTCACATTCTTCTGCATCTATTTTATATTTTTGTTACTTAAAAATATATCTTTGAGATATTTTCCTGGGTCTACGTGTTTACATCAACTTTATTCTGTAATTTGTTTAACAGTCTTGTTGAATAGGCTCAGGGTACAAGTTAATATGGTACAAGCATTACCAAGGTGCCTTCATACCTACTTCATTAATTCTCTTCTCTGTCTTGTGTTACCAAGACAAACTGGGGTTTGCTTGCCTGGGGCTGCAAGGCCAAGCATCTACACTGAAGTTTTCAGTGGGAGAAAGGAGGGCAATTATTTACAAGGCAACAAGCAAGGAGAATAGGGAAGCCCACAATTAAAATCTGACCTCCTCGATGACTTGCAAGCAAGGTTTTCTAAAGGCAGGGGAAAGCTTCAGAAAAGCAGGAGTTACAGGCAAAATCGTAAATCAATACATGGAGGTTATACATTGGTTTGGCCTAAAAAGTCTGGATATCTTGACATGGAGGCTTTCAGGTCAATATTTGGGGACAACAGAAAAGAATGCATGCTGGCTCATGGGTGTAACTTTCTCCAGGTTCCTCAGGAAGAAATTCAGAAGAAAGAATGGAGGTCAGAGTTCAGTCCTCAGTTCCTCCTTATTTGAGGTCTGCATGCTGGTGAATCCCTTTGGTTGAGGTCTGAGTTTCTGAAAAACAACTCAGGGACATATGTTAAGATGTTATCTAAAGTTTACACAGGGAACCAAACATCTTGTGACTCTAACTTCTTTGGCTATTGTTGAGGGTTCCTTGCTCTTTTTCACTTGGATAATATTTATAACTTTTTCTAGTTATTTTCAGATGGTAATAGTAATAATTTTCTTAGACAATATACCTATCTAATTTGAATAATAAATTGTTCAGAGCAATGAACTCCCAGAGATGAACCTCCAAAGTGCTCTCGTAATCCAGCTTGATTCTTTTTAAGGTGGGAAACCTGAAGAGAGAACCAGAGCCTCCCCACCCCCGCAGCCCACTCCATGTCTCTCTCTTCTCTCTCTGTCTGTCTCCCACACACACTTCTTTTCTTAACTAATAATAGTTTCTGACAATTTCAGGAGGAGAGGTTGAGAGTACAGACTTACTTAACCAGCAATCTCTGGGTTTGGCAGTTGTTCAAAGATAGCTTGTTTTCTCAGCGGTTGATTTTAAGGATTTCTGAGAAATTCATTCACGTGATGTGTGTAATGGCTCCTATGTTCCTTGGTGTTAAGTTACCCAACAGACTTTCCAGCCTGGAGCTCCATCTCTCTTTCAGGTAGCTATTTTGGGCCAAGTCCCTGTTAAGATGGCTTCAAGCTATTTTCTATCTCTCTGATACCATAATGATGCAGGATTTTTTGCTCTTTAGTTCAGCTAAATCTGGATTCTTGTCACAACCAGGAAAAATGAGGCACATGGACACATTGAAGGGTGAGGAGGACGGAATTTATTAAGTGAAAGTGGAGCTCTCACCAAAGAGAGGGGTCCCGCCCACCAGCTTCCATCTCACAAGTTGAATACAGGCCACCGCACATGAACTGAAAACGCCAGGTTCCTCCCCTGCATAAGGCGCAAATTCCTAGTGACTTCACCCCCATTCCCCCAGTGCGCATGCGGGCCCTTAATCTGAGCCACTCTACATTGATTTATTTCCCTTACTGTGCATGTGTTAAGGGACGGAATTTTTCACCTGACTTCAGGTGATTCACCCGCCTCGGCCTCCCAAGGTGCTAGGGTTACAGGCGTGAGCCACCATGCCTGGCCAATCTGAGGGCTCTTTAAGAAAATCCTTTTAAATCCCTTATTACATGACTTTAGCCATGCCAAGGGGCCAATTTTTCTGGAGTTGGAACTTTATACCAAAAGTAACCTCACAGGTGAAACCAATAGGCCTAGTTATGGTTATGACTTAACCACAAATGTACAAGGTATTTTCAAAGAGGTGGTAAGCAGTTTTTGCAAAATCTAGAACCTTTAAAGGTAACTCAGAGAAAGGAAAGTTTAAGAAAAGAAGTTAGAAGTTGTTCATGGAGGGGAAGAGAATCAGCAAATAGCAAAACTCACACAGATATCAACTCAAAAGTACTCATTTCCATGCCGGGATTGAACCCGGGCCACCATTGTCAAATGGCAGAAACTAAAATCAAGTTCTGCCACGTGGTTGCAGGACACACTTCCAAGGACATAAAACAAGATGGCGGCCGGCAGCAAAGTTTATTACTTGCCAACTCGCAGGGCTGACTTCATCAGTGGGCTTATGAAGTCCCAGGCCCCTATCCCATTCCAAGGTACCCATCTTTCTGACAGAACCATAAGACAAACATGCATAGCACATCGAATTGGCTACAGCCTAAGGTCAACTTTATAAATTCTATCTCATGAGTCAAAACTCTACAGAGAATATAAACAGTGATCCTCATCATTCATTCAACCAGTTTGTACAGAGAGAGAGAGGCCAAAATCCGACGGGTAAAAAAAACTTTTACCGTTTTGCCAGCATGTCAGGCTTCTGGGTTCCCTTCCCCTGAGTTCAATTCTAAGCCAATCAGTTTAAGGTTTGGGAAATTAACTTTTCCTGGTTTGGAGGAGACATCCAAGGGGAATGTCCTGTAGCACAGAGACACAATTCCCCATCTGTGAAGAGAGGACAGAGGAGAAAAAAGGAAAAAAAAGAAAGTATTTTTTTCAAAGGAGTCACAGAGGTTCAGGATGCATTAGAAAGGGATACAGACTGAAGATAAATGACTACTTCTGGAAAGAGGGGAGCAAGGTCCCTGGTTCCTTCCTCTTCCTAGTGAATACCTGGGGTACGTGAGCGACAGAAAGAAAAAACGTCCTCTTTCCTTCTTCCATCCTTTTATCCCCAAGTCCCGGGAACCTTGACAGGGTGCTGCCCATGAGTGCCAGTGTGGCATTCATCCATGTTAACAGGGGGCCTAGGGGGTGAGATTCTCCACTCTTACCCACAAGCTGCCTTTCCTCCTGCTCCCAGTAGCCTTTGAGTTCCCTAGACCTCATTTATGCCATGGATACTAGCATCACCTCTATGCATAAAACAGAAGTATTTGCTTAATTGGCAGGAATTAGTCATGCTCACCCTCGCCGTGTCTTTTAATTTCCGTTGTCATCTGCCTCTGGATTCCTCAGATCCAGTTTTCTATCCTAAGGCTTCAACCTGAAGCCTTGGAATTGAGTTTGGGATAAAAGAACTACCTCAGGGAGGTGCATGGAGTCCCAGATGCCCCTCACCAGACTGGCTGTAGCCTCCTTATCATAAGCCAAATGCTAAGGTGAAGTTGCGGAATTGCGTCCTTCTCAAACAAGGGAGGGAAAAAGGGTGTCCTCTGAACTGGGGTACTGGCCTAACAAGACACCTTCAAAAAGGAAACACACACACACACACACACACACACACACACACACACCCAAAACCTCTTGCATAAAAGTTAACTCCTGGCCGGGCGCGGTGGTTCACGCCTGTAATCCCAGTACTTTGGGAGGCCAAGATGGGCGGATCACCTGGTCAGGAGTTCGAGACCAACTTGACCAACATGGTGAAACCTCATCTCTACTAAAAATACAAAAAAGAAGCCGGGTGTGGTGATATGAGCCTGTAATCCCAGCTACTCAGGAGGCCGAGGCAGGAGAATCACTTGAACCCAGGAGGTGGAGGTTGCAGTGAGCCGAGATCGGGCCATTGCACTCCAACCTGGGCAACAAAAGCGAAAACTCCGTCTCAAAAAAAAAAAAAAAACAAAAAACAAAAAACAAAACAAAAAACAGCTAAGCTTAGGGCAGAGGAAGAGAAGATGCCTGGGGGAAGAGCCTTATTCTTATGCCAATGGATTTTTCCAAAAGGGAGAGAAACTTTTAATTCCTGCTTCCTCCTTCCTGTCTCAACCAGGGGAGGAAATATTCCATGGGTGCCTGGCAGGAGGGGATGGTGAGCAGGAAACGTTGGCTAGCCAGCCACGTGAGGCCTCTGGTCCCCAAGACTGCCCTGGGGCCCGGGCAGCAGCTGTGGCTCAGTCCTGCCATGTGTGGCCATTGTAGGCTGCACGTACATGCAGCTGACACAGCCATGTGCCCCAGCGGGGAGGGAAGAGGAGAGGGGAGCCATTGCTCGCCCACCCATCCCGTGTAGCACATGCCTGCAGCTGTTGGGGTGCGGATGGAATGTCCCCAGTGTTGTAAAAGAAAAGATGGGTGCCATTACAGCCCCGAAAAAAGAAATAAAATGCCATAGAAAACACTGGATTGGACTGAGAAGAGCATTCCTGACCCCCGAGAGTGACAGGGTGTAAGGGGCAGTTTCCACTGCCTTCAGAAAAAGTCTAAGGATGAGAAGGCCCAGAAATGAAAGTGAAAGAGATTTTGGTTTGCATCTTACCCTTCCTCATGTCCCCATACAGGTCACAAAAATGATGCAGGATTTTTTGCTCCTTAGTTCAGCTAAATCTGGGTTCTTATCTCACAACCAGGAAAAATTAGGCACATGGACACATTGAAGGGTGAGGAGGATGGAATTTATTAAGCAAAAGGGGAGCTCTCAGCAAAGAGAGGGGTCCTGCCAACCAGCTGCCATCTCACAGATTGAATACCAGGCCACCACACATGAGATGAAGAGGCCAGGCTCCTCCCCTACATAAGGTGCAAATTCCTGGTGGTTCCACCCCATTCTCCCAGTGCACATGTGGGCCCTTACTCTGAGCCTCTCCACATTGATTTATTTTCCTTACCGCACACGTGTTAAAGGACAGAATTTTTCACTATGGGCATGTTTTGACAAGCAGCCTGTACACAATCACCTGGGCAGGCTAGAGGTTCTCCAGGGATCTTTCCCTCTCTGCCTAGGCATTTGGCTATCTCCTGCCTCCATCCATATCAACATACCATTCTGTAGGTGGAAGTGCAGTTTGTTTGTAATATGATCCTGCTTCTCTCTGGATAATTCCATAGCCTTTTAAAAAGTCTCAGGTAAGAGTTGAAAGAAACCAAAATATTTCACCCCAAAATATAGTTTCTTGACACAATGAGTATTTTTTAAATTAAAGACCCTTAGTGATCAACAAACACTAGGAGAGATTTTTCTCCTATCTGTATAAAGATCTTATGGACGCACCAAGAAGCACATTTGTTTTTAATTTCCCTGCCTGTTAATTATCTGTTGCAGAAAAGAGAACTGAAGAAAGACTGTAACCACACCTGAATGGACCCTTTCACAAGATAATGTCTGTCTCTCATGTTCATTCAATTTCCAAAGAGACTCATTTTCAAGTTAATCTCTGTTTCCTGCTCTATTCATTCTACCTCGGAATCATTTATTAGCCCTCAAAAACACCTATATTCCCCATCTTCCCCCTTCCCTCTGAAAAAAAAGACTATATAAGCTTCTGTATCTCATTGAGGGTTGAGATAATTACTCTGTGATTCTCCCCTGTGCACATTAATAAGTTTGTTTGCCATTTTTCTTATTAACCTGCCTTTTGTCTGAGGAAACCTCAGACGGTGAAGGGCAAGTTTTCCCTTGTCACCTACAGAGTCAAACACTGGAACACTCTGTCCCCCAAACTCCAAGGAACACATTTCAAAATCTCCAACAAGTTTTCTCAAAGCACCTCTCACTAGACTAGCAATGAAAAGCACCATTGTCCCTACCCCCTTTCAAGAGGTATGTGTAACCATGAGATAAGAGGAAGGTACCAGAGTACTACTGAAAACATCTGCAAATAAATTCTTCCTTTGCCTAATTTTTTTTTTTTTTTTTTTTTTTTTTTTTTTTTTTTTTTTTTTTGAGACAAAGTCATGCTCTGCCTCCCAGGCTAAAGTGCAGTGGCGCAATTTCAGCTCACTGCAACCTCTACCTTCCGGGTTAATGATTCTCCTGCCTCAGCCTCCTGAGTAGCTGGGATTACAGGAGCATGCCACCATGCCCGGCTAATTTTTGTATTTTTAGTAGTGATGAGGTTTCACCATATTGGCCAGCCTGATGTCAAACTCGTGACCTCAAGTGATCCACTGGCCTCAGCCTCCAAAAATGCTGGGATTACAGGTGTGAGCCACAGCACCTGGCCACCTAACTTCAATTTAAATCTCATTGATAGTCTCAGGTGTAGGCTCAGGTTCACATAAATTTTCTTCATAACTTTTTTTTCTTTCAGATACAGTGTCTTGCTGTGTCACCCAGACTGGAGTGCAGTGGCACAATCATGGCTCACCTCAGCCTCAACTTCTTTGGCCCAAGTCATCCTTCCACCTCAGCCTCTGGAGTAGCTAGGACTACAGGTGCTTGCCACTGTGTCCAGCTAATTTAATATATTTTTTTGTACAGACAGGGTCTTGGTATATTTCCCAGGGTGGTCTTGAACTCTTGGCCTCAACTGATCCTTCTACTTCAGCCTTCCATAGGGTTGGGATTATAGAAGTGAGCCACTGTGCCTGGCCATATAACTCGCTCATATGATGTGCAGAAATGGACTGTTGCTTTAGCAAATATTACTGTTACTAGAAGGAGGTCCCGATTCACACCTCAAGAGAGGGTTGTCGAACCTCATGCAAGAAAGAATTTGGGGTGAGTCCACACAGTAAAGTGAAAGCAAGTTCATTAGGAAAGTAAAGGAATAAAGAATGGTTACTCCATAGGCAGAGAAGCAGCATGCGCTGCTTCACTGAGTATACTTATAGTATTTCTTGATTATATGCTAAATAAGGGGTGGACTATTCATGAGTTTTCCAGGAAAAGGTTGGGCAATTACCAGAACTGAGAGTTCCTCCCCTTTTTAGACCATGTAGCGTAACTTCCTGACGTTGCCATGGCATTTGTAAAATTTCATGGCTCTGGTGGTCTGGTGGGAGTGTCTTTTAGCATGCATTATAATTTGCATGCAATGAGCACTGAGGACCACCAGAGGTCATTTTTGTTGCCATCTTGTTTTTTTGGGGTTTTGGCCGGCTTCTTTTCCACATCCCGCTTTATCTATCAGCAAGGTCTTTTTGACTTGTATCTTGTGCTGACCTTGTATCTCATCCTGGGACTAAGAATGCCTAACCTCCTGGGAATGCAGCCCAGTGAGCCTCAGTCTTATTTTACCCAGCCCCTATTCAAGATGGAGTCATTCTGGGTCAAATGCCTCTGACGTTATTATGTTTTGTTTTCCCCTTTTTACCTTTCTGTAGAGGCAGGGTCACCCGATGTTGCTCAGACTGATCTTCAACTCCTGGTTGCAAGTGATCCTCCTGCCTCAACCTCCCAAAGTTCTGTGACTACAGGTGTGAGCCACCACACACTGCCATATAACTTGTTTATATGATATGCATAAATGAACTGGTGCCTCACTTTAGCAAATATTGTTATGTTTTGTTTTCCAACAGTGGAACCTTAGCTGAAACTGAGGGAAAATGATGTTACATATTTATGTACTATGCTGCAATGTGTAATTCTAGTTACCAGCCAATGGACACTTGAGTTGCTTCCAGATTTTGCTACTCTAAACAACACTGCAATAAATATCAAGGTACATTTGTCTCTTCAAAATTTTTTAATATGTTAGTAGGAAAAATTCCAAGAAGATAATGTATGAATCAAAGGTTAACTGTTTATTTCTATGCATACTTAGAAATTGCAGTAGAATAGTATAAACGTACCCAACTTTTATTCCACTACCATATTTCATCAAGATTTTAAATCTTTACCCATAAGTGCAGAATAACATCTCATTAATTTTTTTTTTTTTTTTTTTTGAAACAGAGTCTCACTCTGTCACCCAGGCTGGAGTGCAGTGGCATGATCTCGGCTCACTGCAAGCTTCGCTACCTGGGTTCAAGCAGTTCTCCTGCCTCAGCCTCCTGAGTAGCTGGGATTATAAGTGCACACCACCATGCCCAGCTAATTTTTGTATTTTTATTAGAGACGGGATTTCGCCATGTTGGTCAGGCTGGTCTCGAACTCCTGACCTTATGACCCGCCCGCCTCAGACTCCCAAAGTGCTGGGATTATAGGCATGAGCCACCATGCCCAGCTTAATTTGTATTTTTAATTGTTACATCATGTATTAGTTTTCTGTGGATGCTGTTACAAATCACCACAAACTGGGTGGTATAAAACAATAGCAATAAATTCTTTTTGCATTTCTGGAGACCAAAAGTCCAATAGTCAGTATCACTGGGTGGAAATCAAGATGTAGACAGGCCCACACTCCCTCCAGAGGTCCCAGGGAACAGTCTGTTTCTTGCCTCTTTCAGCTTTTTGTGGCTGCTGGCAGTCCTTGGCTGTGGCCGCAACATTTCAGTCTTCAAGGTTAGAATTTCAAACCTCTGTTTGCTCCATCTTCACATTATCTTCTCCCTTGAGTGTGTATCAAATCTACCTCTGACTTCATCTTATAAGGATACATGTGATTTCATAAAGGCCCCATTCACTTAATCCAGGATAATAATCTCTTCTCAAGATTCTTAATTTAATCACGCCTTCGAAGACTTTGACATTTCAAGAAACATTCACAGGCTCCAGGGGTTAGGACATATATATATATATATATTTTTTTTTTTTAGGAAATATATTTTTCAGCCTGTCACAGAGGCAAACTGCTTTGCTAAGAATTGGGAATTGAATTTCCTATTAGAAATTTAGAATACTTCTCAAGGAAGATGAGGGAGAATGGATAAGACAAAAAGTGAATATCTACTAATATGGCCATATTATGAATTTGCTATGGGTACATTTATATAAATCCATGGAACACCAAAGTCAAGTACATCAAACTGATAAGGATAGATGCTGAGCAAAATGTAGGGATGATAGTTCTTAGATTTCAGGAATGCTAAATGGAGACTTTAATCTTATTAGTAAGTATTTTATTTTTCATTTATTATTATTTATTTATTTTTGAGATGGAGTTTCACTCTTGTTGCCCAGGCTGGACTGCAATGGCACAATCTCCACTCACTGCAACCTCCACCTCCCGGGTTCAAGCGATTCTCCTGCCTCAGCCTCCCTAGTAGCTGGGATTTCAGGTGCCTGCCACCATGCCCAGCTAATTTTTCTTAGTTTTAGTAGAGAAGGGGTTTCACTATGTTGGCCAGGCTGGTCTCGAACTCCTGACCTCACGCAATCCACCCACCTTGGCCTCCCAAAGTGCTGGGATTACAGGCGTGAGCCGCCGCGCCTGACCAGCAGGTATTTTACAAGAAGGTTATACTTATATCTTAAATATCATCACATAATTTCCAAAGAGAGACTGGAAGAAAAAAAGCAAAGATAAATGTGCCAATTCTTTTACATCTGAGTTGAATACTTTGCAATAATAAAAATAGAAGTCACTATAAATCATTGTTTACAATCTAATTTCAGAGTACCAATATGGGGTTATATCTCTGTATAGCCTAATATAATATTTTATGTGAGAAATAAAAATGAAACTGCACTAGTCATTAAGTATAAAAAAGAAACTGTTACAATGTCAGATTAACTAAGTAGATAATATTAATCAACCTCCCACTGTTATTTTGACATTCTGTAATTTTGCCTATATTCTTATTTGTAGCATTAGCATTGTCTTATAGATAAGTACACTGAGATTCAAACAGGTTATATGAATGATCTAAAAGTCTAATAGGTAGAAAATCCTTCAATAATGACACAAAGCCATTCTAAATCCATGTCTCATACACTTTTCCCCATGTATAAAATATTAGTGAAGCTATATAAAGCCAATTAAAAATGTATTTATCAAAAGGAAGCTGATGTATTTTCTAAACTCTATCATAGTGTGATTTCTCACATAATATGTAATCTATTATACACTTAAACATCATAATATTTAGTATTCATAGAAATTATACAACATTTAATTACTTTTAAAGAGTAATCCTCAAAACTGAGAAAAAAAATATGAATCGCTTTTCACAGGATATTTTATTTTAGGAATGAAATAAATCTGCGATTCTTTATATTTCACAATCTTTGGAAATACATCAAAATACTGTATGTTCTCCACTGTCAAATGTGATAGATCAAAACAGTCTTTGGATTTTGTAGAGTATCTTTGAAAATATGTATGGCAGAAACATTTCAATATTATTGAATAGCTTAACAGGCTCCTCAGCCCATTCATATGTCTTTCTTTTCTAGACAGTTGCCTTAGTAACTGTCCAACAGAAGTAGTTTTCTGCAGTTTTCTCTAAATAGTACCCACATAATTGCTCAATTTAGTCATTGCAGTAGGGCAGGAAATAATGTATCTCAAATTTGGTTTGTTTCTGATTCCAACAGTTTGGAGACTAAAACCCTTCCATTGAAAACAGCTGATATGGGCCAGGCGCAGTGGCTCACGCCCATAATCTCAGCACTTTGGGAGGCCAAGGAGGGTGGATCACTCGAGGTCAGGAGCTTGAGACCAGCCTGGCCAACATGGTGAAACCCCGTCTCTACTAAAAGTACAAAAATTAGCCAGGCGTGGTGGCACACACCTGTAATCCCAGCTACTCTGGAGGCTGAGGCAAGAGAATTGCTTGAACCCGGGAGGTGGAGGTTGCAGTGAGCCGAGATCACACCACTGCACTCCAGTCTGGGCGACAGAGTGAGACTCTGTTTTTGTTTGTTTGTTTTGTTTTGTTTTTGGTTTTGTTTTTGTTTTAAAAGCAGATATGGTTTGGCTGTTTCCCCACCCAAATCTAATCTTGAATTGTAGTTCCCATAATTCCCATATGTCATGGGAGAAACCTAGTGGGAGGTAATTAAATCTTGAGGGCAATTACTCCCACGCTGTTTTCATGATAGTAAGTTCTCACAAGATCTAATGGTTTTATAAGGGGCTTTTCCCCCTTTGCTCAGCACTTCTCCTTCCTGCCACCATGTGAAGAAGGATGTGTTTGCTTCCCCTTCTACCATGATTGTAAGTTTCCTGAGGCTTCTTCTGCCCTACAGAACTGTGAATCAATTAAACCTCTTTCCTTTATAATTTACCCAGTCTTGGGCAGTTCTTTATAGCAGCATGAGAATGGACTAATACAACAACTAAACATGTCAGATATATTAAAACAGCAATCATATGCGATACTGTAGAGGAATGATGAATATAAAAGATGTTTTTATTATCCAAGAGGATAGGCTTATTAATTAAATTTAGTCTGTGTAAGATGAAGTGTACATGTTACAATTTAAAGGTAACTAACTACTAGATTAGAATAGGAAGAATAACTTCCAAAGCAATAAAGAGAAAAGGAAAGCAAGCAGTCAATTCAATAGAAAGTTAGAAACGTGCATTGATGCATGCCTAGTGGCTAGGATACTCAGTCATGCAAGATATTTAATTTTAAGTTTATAAAATTGGACATAATTTCTATTTCACACCAGCATTCTTCAATGGGGCTGAAACTTAGTCTCAGTAAATTAAGTAAACCCCTATTTCCAGCATTTTTCTCAAATTAGCAACTAAACTGTAGCATGAGGGATATATGAGGAGAAATGGTGATATGTACTTCCATTGTTAGTACTGAAGTATCCCACCATACATATAAGGTACTTAGCACAATGTTTGGGATGTAATGAAAGTTAGCCATTTTACCTATTTGGCTTCAGAGGCTTAAAATTTCATCAGCTACCTCTTAGTAGTATACTGAAAATAGTTTGCAGAGTACTGTTTTTGTGAAGGGGAATTCAAGCAGTGTTAGCTTAACATGACCTTTGGAAGCATAGGTAAAGCAGAAAGAGGGACACTTACCATTTATGGGCTTAGACTGTTCGTAGATCTTATATTGATTTCATAGTGCTACCTTATTAATGAATACATATGGTAGGTGCATATAATGCTTTAACCATTTAATGTACTTTCACTATAGATTCTGAGACACAATATATGCTGGGGAAAGAACTCAGTCTATGGAGTCAGACAAACTTATATCTGAATAGTCTCACTAGTAGTAGTTCTGTATTTCTCGGCACACACTTCTTCGTGCCTCTGTTTGTCATATTATATACTGCGTCAGTCAAGGTTTTCTGGGAAACAATCATCACGTGAGGATTTAGCATACAAGGACTTTGTCAGGGAAGATATCAGGGAGAGGCAACCGGGAGTGAGGTAGAGGAGGCTGAAAGAGTCATCAGGTCAGCATGCATTCTGACTCCAAGTGAAGAGGAAGGAATGAAGCTGTGATGGAAAACACCCTAGATCACTGTGTAATCTAAAAGGAGCTCAGGAAGGACTTCAGAAAGAACTCGATCTAAAATCTCCAGTCAGAGAAACCCTTCAATTCCCAGGAATGTGCCTGGGGTAGTACTCCTGCCAAGCTAATCACTGGATGGGAGTAGCCTCTAGGAAGCATGATTTGGGAGGAAATAGGGCAATGATTTCAGAGCACAGTGCTTGGGGTCCTTAGTCAATTCTACTTCCTCTCTAAAAGGCACATTATCATGGCCACAATATCTACCTTGCAAGTTTATTGTGAAATTAGTAATAATGTAGGAAAATCACCTAGGACAATGTGCTTGGCACACAATGCATGCTCAATAAATCATGGCTATTGTCATATCTCACTTGTGAACACTTTATCATAACTATTCTATGGTATTCATAGGATATATACTCTTAACTTCTTCCTGCCAGGTGTTTTTATTAGTTTGCTAGGGCTGCCATAACAAATTTTCACACACTGGTAGCTTAAACAGCAGAAATTTATTTTCTCACCATTCTAAAGGATAGAAGTCCAAGATCAAGGTGTCATCAGAGTTGCTTTCTTCTGAGGCCTCTCTCCTTGGCTTGTTGACGGCCACCTCCTCCCTGTGTCTTCATACGTCCCTTCCCTTCCACGTGTCTGTGTCCTAATTTCCTGTTCTCCTACGTGTATTAGTTGTATTGGACTAGGGCCCACACATACGACCTCATCTTACCTCAATTACCTCTTTAAATGCTCTATCTCCATAAACAGTCACACTCTGAGGTATAAGGGGGTTAAGTCATCAACAAATGAATTTTATCAGAACCCAATTTAGCCATAACAGTGTTATTTGCCATACTTTACAAATAAGAAAGCTGATCATCACAGGTGTCAAATATGTCTCAGTCACTCTTTTAATGAAAGGCAGGATCAGGATCTCTATACTCCTAAGGAAGGTCCATTTTCTTTTAATAAAAGTGCAGTATGAACCTGGCCTTTGTGCATACTTGGCCCTTGCAAGTAGAGGGAAAAGAGATAAGTTGACTCAGGCTAGTGGAATTGGACCCAACACCCACATAGTAAGAGAAGTCCTTAAATAGAGTTCCACACGTTTTTAATCAGTGGTTCACAATCGAGGGTGATTTTTGCCCTCTCAATAAATATTTAACATCTTCTAGATACATTTTTGGTTGTCACTACTGAGCCTGTGCTACAAGCATCTAGTGAGTAGAGGTCATAGATGCTGCTAAATATCCTACGATGCATAGGACAGTCCCCACAACTAATTATCTAGGACAAAATATCAATACTGGTAAATTTAAGAAACCTTAGGTCAGAGTAAGACAACTTGCTCATTGAATGTGGCTGTCCCCAGAAAGAGATCACCTTCTTTTAGCCATCTACGGGCTACAGTTTAGTATTGAAGGGGTGAGAAATTATATAGACTTATTTAGAAAATTTGGAATTCTGTCCTGACCATTCCTGGACATGAGCACATTTCTTTTCCCAGGCCAACCTTATTTGTATACCTGTGGGGAGCAACCTAGCAAAAATGGGACCTATGTGATTCAAACTTAATTCTAGTTACCTTTTATAAAAACCTGCTTGTCCCTCTTACAACTGATCCTTCTAGATGAAAGGTTTGGGTGAGTGAAGGATATGACTGAAAAAAAGATCAAAGTTACAGTTAGCAGAATGGGAGAATCAGGTATTGTGGAGATAGAGGAAGAGCAATAACCTAATGCTTGGGGTTATACAGGAGAAGGGAGGGCATTAACGATCTTTGTTTATCAGGACAGCCTCAGGAGCCTTCCTCCCCAAGGAAAACATTCTGGTGCAGCTTTCCCAAACAGTTGCAAGGACCTTCAATTTAACTGACTGCTGGGCTGGCCACTTGCAACCAGGTCAATCTAACCACCTTTCCCCTTTACCTTATAGAGAGGTCTATCAGAAACAACAGGAGATGATGCCAGCTCCTGCACACACACATGTGCACGTGTACCTCTTGATGTCAACCTCACCTTCAGTCTCAGTCATTCCTTGGAACACACTAATGTCATGCCCCCAAGCTGAGCATGGACAAACAAGCATATTGAGTTGACTGCACTTTAGCAAATCTCCCAAACAAGGACTAGCCTCAATTATTTGAACTGAACTGGGAACCTTAAGGTTTAGCTGCTAGCATTCTCACCTTGCTTTCCTAACTGATGTAGGTACCATTTGGACGGGGCTACCCTACCAATTGTAAAAACTTTCTTTTCAAGGGCACCATTTATACTCTCAGACTGTACTTCTTGGGTAAGAGCCAGGCATTGTGGCTCTTTCCTGAAAACACTGTGACTTGTTCTTTAAAGGTGTAAACGTTCAGCGCTTTTGACCTTCCAACACCTTAAAGAAAAGGGCTTAACTCTGAGGCAACAACATCCATATCAGGGCCCTCAGCTCTGTTATTACACTTGCTTTAGGGAAAGGACATTTGGTCTGTTATCCAGGTATACATTCTAGTTGACTGCTCTGCTTGCTGGGGTGAAGCATGGAGGGAACAAGGCTAGGTGACTCTTGTCACTTTTACAAATCTTCAATTCCCTCCCTACTTCTGCTCCTACTCCTCTAATTTCAATTTCACTCTTCACTCCTGTCATCTAGCACCCATTCCTTGGTTAACATGCCAGACATCACTCTACCCAAGTGTCTTCATTGCTATATGAGAGTTTATTTTTCTTTCTACATTTATGTTTTTATTTTAGTTGTGTCTCAGCAGGGCACAATACATACACATAGACTTATCCTCCAATCAGGACTAACTCTTTAATTTTTAATTTGTTATGTTGCTGTCAATTTGATCCAGAATATAAGATTATTAATTTGTGAGCACAACTTGTGATATAAGTGGTTATAGCTGGCTTTATCTCTCATCTTCTTAGAAATAATTATACTACTGCTGCGGCTGCTAATGATTTTTAAAAGCTATTTCTTGAGTGCTAAACATGTTCCAGGTAATTTACATATAGTTTCTAATCTTTAAAACACGATGGAGAAATTGTAGCTAGAGGACAAAATAAGTAAATTGTCTAAGGTCACAGAACTGGTAAGCATCAGGGCCTGCATTATCATCAAGGGCTGTCTGAATATGAGGCTTTTGCTTTATCTTTTATATTGCCCTCTCCCTTTTTGTTGTTTAGAAAGTCACTAAGCCATTAAAGTTACTAGAAGTCATGTGTTCAAAGCTAAAACCTTGATGAGTCCAGGGCACCTCTTCAAAAATGCTCACCTGGATTTTATGGTAAATACAGGACCATTTCAAAATGTTTCTTCTTTTTGTATCATCAATAACATACTTAAAGTTACTTTTGAAGTTACTTCTAGAAAACTTAAAGATGAAATTAAACTTTCTTGACATGGTATCTTCTCACTCACCATGGCTAGAGAGACTGAACATTTTGGTTAATTTTTCATTCACTGTATAGACAGTAAGGATTGCTCTTCTGCATTTTGTTGCCCTCTTAAATGTTCTCTTAATAGTAGGTTATGCCATCTAACGGCCAATTTGCTTATGCACCATTTTGCTTGTTACGCTGGTTTCCCTAACATTAAGTAGCTAAGACTAGACAAGGGCTCATAGAGGTTACACAGCTCCATGGAATGCCTGTCCTTTTCTCTTTCTTTTCTTTTTCTTTTTTCAAAAACATTTTATTTATTTTTACATCCCATTATATTTATATCCTCCTTCATCTTTCCTTATAAACTCACTGGGAAAAAGACAGCAAAAAATGCAAATATTCTCTTTTTTTCCCCTACAGTGTTGATTTTTTAAATGGCAGATTAAAACTAGCTGATAAGAGAAGAATAAACAGAAATAATATCAAAACAGAAATTTTTCTGAAGTGGGAGGATCACTCAAGGCCAGGAATTTCAGGACCAGCTGGGCAACATATTAAGACCCTATCTCTACAAAAAAAAATTTTTTTAATTACCTAGGCACAGTGGTACATGCCTATAGTCCCAGGTACTCAGGAGGCTGAGGCGAGAGAATCACTTGAGCCCAGGAGTTTGAGGTTGCAGTGAGCTATGATCACACCACTGCATTGTAGCCTGGGCAACAGAGCAAGACTCTGTCTCAAAGAAAAACAAACAAAAAACACAGAAATTTTCTTCTCTGTCTAGTTGTACTTAGCTGCTTTATTAAGGAACCAGTGCTACTTCCACCATAATAAAGAGTTAAGTATATATTTTCTCAAAACAAAACTCTATGTGTGTACTGTGGATAACCATCCCCTTGAAAGTCTAGCCAGATAGAAAACATGAAATGCTCTTCTAATACACTACATTTTCTGACATATAGTTGCAACATGAATAATCCTATTACAATATTTAAATTAACTAAAATGGCTTGAGAAGTGTGAAAATGCAGTTTCCCCACTGTATCATGTCCTCTGCAATGTATATCTCCAGAGGTCATGGACTTTAGTAGACTTTATATCTGATGCAATTATTGTTTGTCATTTTAGGAATATACTCCCTTTGTAGCTTTAACAGAAGAATCTTTTAGTTTTGCATAAGCTGTGTCTCCTCTTGGAACAACAGTAAACTTAATATGGTCTCTTTTATTCTTGAAATTACAGGGTCATACTTAATTCCTGAATTTTATATTTCAGTATAAATATCACCAAATGGTAAAAAACAAGTACAGTGGTATTTTAAAATACAAAATAAATGTCTGTTTTAAAGAAAACTACATTTTCTATCTAAACAGACAGCTCATCTCAAACAATAGCCCAAATTAATATTAATTCTAAATCTTCAAAATGGGAGAAACTGTTTTTCAGTTTAAGTGATTCTAGGAAAAAGAGACACAGTTAAATTGCTCCTCTAAAAATAAAATCTATTAATTCTTTACTACAACTTATTTTAAAAAATATATTTGCATACACTCTTTAGTAAAGCACCTTTCGTGTTACACCCCTGTTTATAGAAAAAACTTTATGTACTGTGTGGTGATTTTAACACTTAGATAACTTTTTCATGGTCCAAAATGGTTTCTAGATATTAAATACTGCTTCATTCAGCACGATTTTTTGTGTATGTTAGTCTCTATAAATTACTATTTAAAACTTACTTGCTGCTTTGGGAAGGACAAACTGCATTAAGGAATCAGGAAATGACTTCAAAGTTATCAGTCACATTCTAGGAAGTAGAAAGCACTCTGTTCTACTCACTCCCAAGATCCTAGAGAAAATTTTGCAAATACTACTGGACTGATGCTTGCCATCTCTTATCTAAAATAGTTATATTAGGCTGGGCACGGTGGTTCATGCCTGAATTCCCAGCACTTTGGGAGGCTGAGGCAGGCGGATCACTTGAGGTCAGGAGTTTGAAACCAGCCTGGCCAACATGGCGAAACCCCGTCTCCACAAAAAAAATACAAAAATTAGCTTGGCATGGTGGTGCATGCCTGTGGTTCCAGCTATGTGGGAGTCTGAGGCAGGAGGATCACTTGAATCTGGAAGGTAGAGGTTGCAGTGAGCTGAGATTGCACCACTGCACTCTAGCCTCGATGACAGAGTGAGACTCCAACTCAAAAAAAAAAAAAAAAAAGTTATATAAACAACCGCATAGACACAAGAAGAATGCCATGTGATCACAGAGGCAAAGTTTGGACTAATACAGCTACAAGCCAATGAACTCCAAGAATCCATGGCCACCCATGGAAGGAAGCTAGGAAAAGGTAAGGAAGGATGCTATCCAGTGTCTCAGAGGGGTCATAGCCTTGCTGACACCTTGATTTTGGACTTGCAGCCTCCAGAACAGTGAGAGAATACATTTCTATTGTTTTAATAAAAACAAATAACTGCACATTGTAAATCCAGCTTGCTTTTTTAATGAATGAAAGTACACTCTGAAAGCTACTTCCTTCCAATTACTTATATGCTGAAATTCTGTTATATCTTTACAGAAATGTCTGAAGAGACTAACTTTTTTTATAGTTAACTTTGTCTTTTATATAAACTAAACTTTTGTGTTAACAAGGTGACTGAAGGAAAGAATACCATGACTAGAAGCATTATACAAGTAATGTTGTAGGCTTTTCAACTGAACTGTTATTGTTTCTAATATATACCTCTAGAACAAAACTACATTATTATTATCAACCTGGTTCTTCCCCATTCCAAACTAAGTCTTTCCTCCCCAAAGATGGTTTCCTCCCCCAAATCATGCTACAAATTAAGACTTTCTTGCTAAAAAGCTTATCACCCAGGTTCTGATTACTTTTTTTTTAAGATTATGAGAAATTTTGCTTTTACAGAATTAAACCCTCTTAACTCAGCATATCTGTGATTTATTATTATAAGTTCACATGAAAAAGCTTGTGGAATCAGTCTTTTTAGCTCATTGATGTTTATAGAATTTTTGTTGAGCCACATGTTGAGGATGCTCCATACAGATTTTAGGAGCTAAGACGAGGTTTCTTCTTGGGGGATGTTTCATCTTCTTTATCTTCTTGTTTTTCTTCTTCATCATCTGGATGATCCACTAAACGAACCACACTGCTACCACTTGGGCTACCTGTTCCAATAGCAGCACAAGCAGAATAAGATGAAGAGAATTTGAAATCATCAGAAGATGTTCTTTTGGGAGAGTCTACTTTGTCTTCATGTTCTTGGGTTCTTTTAGTCTCCATAAATTCATCGTCATCTTCCAGTGGTAGCATAACTGCTTCTCCTTCTTGGGTTCTTTTAGTCTCCATAAATTCATCATCATCTTCCAGTGGTGGAATAACTGCTTCTCCTTCTTGGGTTCTTTTAGTCTCCATAAATTCATATAACTGCTTCTCCTTCTTGGGTTCTTTTAGTCTCCATAAATTCATCATCATCTTCCAGTGGTGGCATAACTGCTTCTTCTGCATCTTCCATAAAACATATTTCTTCTTTCAGCTCCATTTCTTCTATGGTACCTGTGCAAACTACTCTATTTTGCAGTACAGAATGTAAATTCTTCTGTATTTGACTTTGTCTGTCTCTCTCTTTTTCATATTTAATCTTCAATCCTTTGAATGTCTGAACATATTCAATTGATTCAAGTGTGTTATAAAACTTTTCAACTATATGTGAAACAAGAGGCTTGATATTTTCCACTCTTATGTATTCAAATAGCTCAAGAATAGCTGAATTCAACATATTGTACCGAGTTCCATTATCTAGAAGAGCATTTACAACTGGCTCAAAATGATTTCCCTTGATGATGTAATTATTATAAATTTCATCATTAAGGCTGATCATCCTTCTCATAAAGCGAAGAGCACACAAAATCAGGTGAGTATGCTTTGAATTCGTCAATATCAAGGCCTTTCTTAGCAAGTCTTTGTTCAAGATATAGTTTCTTATGTAGTATGTATGATGTTGTATACAAAATGTAAGTAGCTCTAAAATCAAAGCAAGCAGTTGTGCTGTTTGATTATTATTGGGGCAATTTTTGTTTTTGTCATATCCAACTATATCATCCTCCTCACAGTTGTGTTCTGAGGTGGCGGCCAAAAGTGGTGCTGTAAATTTATGCATGCAATGTTTGTAGAAGAAATGTAGAAATTCACTTCTTTCACTTTTCTCAGGTGTTGTCAGCATGTTGCGTGGATCAAGTAGAGTATGGAGAACTACAATCAAATGAACGGCACCTCCTAACTCAGGATCAGTATCACAGATCATTTGTTTAATTATCACATTAATGAAAAGGTCACTATCTTTGCACACCTGGGATTCTGAAATTATAAATTCTCGGATCCTGGATGGACTGTACTCCACTAGATAAGCACATATAACTGCAGCAGCTGACCTCACTTGCAAATCATCCCTGATCATTATGATTTTAAGAACAGGAAGAATTCCCAACTGTGTCAATGTTTCTAATAGTGCATCTTTGCTTTGAGGCTGTAATGCCTGAGAAAATGAACATAATTCCTTGAAAAAAATTAGCAATTCACACCGTCTATCATCATGTGTAGTCTCATCCTTTAACTGTGCAAAAACTTCATACAAAAATTTGTGATCTTTCTGCAGCATGCTTACTATCTCAGCCTTGTTGGATAAAATAAACGTTGTAAGTGTAGAAAGACAATTGTCTTCAAATATGGAAGGCACAGGCAAAAGAATATCATGAATGTACTGTACTCTGTATGTCTGATGTATTTTTTGCCTAAGTTCAGAGTTAGTTATTGGTATAACTTCCTTGAACTTTGCATCATTGGTCAAGAAGTCCCTATGCCTTTTTGGCTGATCCAAAGCAGGATCATACTCAAGGCATCCCACCACATCCATGATACACTCGTCAGAAAACATTATCTCAAACAGACATGACTTGTTGAGGGATAAAATTCCCTTAATAATTTCATGCAAACGGTATAAACCTTCAGTGTTCTCTAGGTTTTCACAAGTGTGGAACAGTTGCAGTAGTTTTTGAATATAAGCCTCATTTTTCAAGATCAGAGCCAGTCTTTCCCTACGGATAGGTGAGGCGAGAACTGAGTTAACTATGTTAGCAATTTGATCAAGCGTATTGAGTTCACAGTCAGGCAGCACAACCGTATTACCAATTACTGACATTTCATCAAAGTCTTCTTCTGATTCATCTGAAATGTTCTGTGTGATTTGGACAGACGGATCCTTACCTTGAACTTGACAAATTTCTTTCCAAATATCCTGGCAGCCGGCTGGGTCCTGGAAATTCAGCACCAAACCATGGTTCTCAGCTTCATACCAAACAATCAGTGTCTCTTCATGTTTCCGATAGGGCCTGTCTGGAGGTATCTGTGACCGCAGGATGACTGACCCATCTGAATCTGACCGAACAAGCAGAGACATGCCCTGGAACTGCTCGTCGTAGGTGGATGAGACCTGACCGGTGCCTAGATTGTTCCATTCCTGGTCTTCGTTCAGGACATAGACTTTTACACTGTACTTCAGGTCTGCCATGGCGTCCTCTGGCCTCGCCCCGTGAGGTCTGGTCTCCCAGGCACTGCTTCCGGTACAGCATAGAAGCGGCTGTTGTTTTGACAACGATGGTGGCCGAGATGGCACCCCTGATAGAAGACTGCGAATCAGTAGCGGCTAGAGGGGCGGAGCCAAGGCTTCGGAAAGGTCGGAGGGTGGCAGGGTTCCTTCCTGTTCCCTCTGGAGGCCCTGTTACCTCTCACTTTCCACTTTCCCCCACCTCAAGCACCCTGAATCTTCTCTCCATTGCCCCCCAATCCCCCATCCCCTACCGTCTCTTAAAAAGCGAGTCTCAGGCCGGGCGCGGTTCGCTCACGCCTGTAATCCCAGCACAGCACTTTGGGAGGCCGAGACGGGCGGATCCCATGCGGTCAGGAGTTCGAGACCAGCCTGGATAAAATGGTAATACCCTGTCTCTACCCAAAATACAAAAATTAGCTGGGCGTGGTGGCGGGTGCCCGTAATCCCAGCCACTCGAGAGGCTGAGGCAGAAGAATGGTTTGAACCCGGGAGGCAGAGGATGCAATGAGCCGAGATCACACCATTACACTCCAGCCTGGGCGACAAGAGTAAGATTTAGTCTAAAAAAAAAAAAAAAAGAAAAAGAAAAAAAAGCGAATCTCTTGGACTCTTCTCTATTGTCAAGAAAAGCGTCATTCTGGCAGGAATCTTGTGATTTCCCCAGAATTCTTCCCCAAAAGAATGTGCCTATGTAATCATTATTATACTTGTTTAAAGGAGCTGCCACCAAGTTTACAAATGGAAGCTTAGAAATTAGAATATGATTTTTCTATAAAGGGTTTTGTTTCTCTAAAACATTTTCGCTCATCAGGTATTTGGGAATGGAGCCTTAGGAATTTTGATAAAAGAAACTTTAATCACCTGTGTCCTGACAAAGTTCACATTTCACATTCTGTGTCAAGAAAAGGCTGGTCCAAAAAAGAAGCAGGAGCAAGTGACCTATAGACCTTTAGCAAAAATCAGAGAAATGATATTCAGTCTTCCCAATAAGGCTTGGCATGAATCTGTATTATTCACTTATATATCCTTTGGGGAGGATTGTTTTAAGAAGGAGTTGGTTAACTCCTCTGGTCTGTTTAGCTCATCCTAAAGCTCTATCTTCTAGCACAATGGGGAAAACATTTCCCCAACTTTTCCCACTCCATAAGGACACTCCTCATCCGTAGGTAAGGACTGGGCCAGAGGAAAACTGTGAGTTGAAATTAGCCAACAGTGAGTATTGGCCATCACAGATCAATTATTTTATTTCTTTTCTTAATAATGATAATAATAACCACAGCAACTAATAATACTTGAATGCTTATTATGTTCAAGACACTGACAAGAACGTTAGAGCTACTTTCTTACTTAGTTTATGTAATGATCCAATGGTATAGGAGTATTAGTAATCTTTTTAGGATCAGGAAATAAACTTAGAGAAGTTAAATAAATTGCCAAAGGTCACACACTAATAAGTTGAGGAACTCTGTGTTCAACATGTCTTTCTGCTTCCAAAATTGGTTTTCTCAGTCATTGAACTATGCTATCCCCTTCTTTTCTTGGCCTTCATTACACTTTATTTCACATTTCTTCCATCTATATAATTTGTAATCAACATAAAATTATCAAGACAAGATGGAAGTCACGCACTTCCTCCTTTAGATCCACATCTGTGTATATAGCCAACTGAAAAATAGAAGCTTGGATATGGCAACTCTGTTAAATATAATTTTAATAGTAGCCAAGTTGATTTTTGATGTAGCAGCAAGTTTTGCAGTTTTCTTTTAAAACATATTTTTCCAAAACATTAACCCTGTTATTGCAAGGGAAAGCTAAGAATTGGGGCACATCAAGCACATTTGGACTTGAAAAGTCCTATTTGTAGCAATCACTTCATTTTACATAGCACTGGAGATGTGTGACAATTCTCAAGTAGAAAAGAAAAATTTCCACACACCTCTTTTGTAATATGGCCTATAGTAGATTATAATTCAAGAATATTACTTATGACAGTACAGCTGAGGCTCTTGGGTAATTGAATGCAAAATGACAATTACTTCATAGGAAAATTTAAATGAATGCCAGGAGACTGCTGGTTTAGAAGCATTTACAAATTATAAATAATATTTAAACGTAAAATTAATAAATGACATATGAGAATGATATATGTACTAAATAATCTTCTTTCAACACGACAGAGTGTGCAAATACACAACAATAATACGACATGCATGCTAATGGTCTAATTTTTTTTTCTCTGCTGTGTTTATATTGAAGTCTCTGTCAGAATCAACTGTAATACTGTCAATCCCTTGAATATGCCTTCAAGTTCCATTCTCTGAGAGACGTTCAGCACAAATCTCTGTGTCCTCACAATTTCATCACTGGGAGTTTCCCTTAGGCCAACTAAGGTTCCTTTATCTTAATCAGGTTAACTAAAGTCTCTACGATCTGAAAGTCTTATATTCACATTTCTTAGTGCTATTTCTGCAGTAGTTTCTTTCAGTTCCTATCTTTATTTGGTTTGATAAGTAGAGCAATGTCCTGTTTTCTTCATCAGTTAACTTTTTTTTTATTTTTATAGTTGTTTTACAGGGAGCAAAGTAATAAGAATAAAATATTCTAGGAGCTGTGTAAATCCTTTAAATATACATTATTTATTTTTCATTTAGTCCTCATAAAAATTGACCTAAGAAAAATATTATTACTACCTTATTAGAGAGGAAAAAACTTGAAACTCCAAAACTGAGTCAAACATTTGGTTCAAACCCCTGTCGTAAGTGATGATGCCAGAACTTGAAACCAGTCCTTTTATAGTTCTAATTCTGCACTTTGCCCTTCCCAATATGCAGTGTTCTCTCTCAGACAGTATATAAATTTTTATAGCAGATGTTTACAACAATGTAGTTTTTATTCCAACTATGACTGTTATTTGGTGTTTCTTCATTTTATTATGTGAAGAAAAATATTTGAGGCCTGTTCAAAATAAAAATGTGTAGACTGAGTTTTAAGATTAAGAATCCCTCTTTTGTTTTGCATGCTTGCCCCTCTCACATTTCCTCCCTATGACCATAGGGTAGTAAGATTTAGTTCTTCATGACTCTGTTCTAAAAATAAATACATTTACCCGAGGATCTTGTAATTCATCCATATCTGAAGACCACTGGGGTTTAATTTTTACACTTGATCTTAGCCAAAAGGCTGAGAAGCAATGGGTTTAATTTTTATATTTCCAGAGTTCTTTAGAAAACAAAAAAGGAATGAGTCACACATTTCTGAATTTTGGGTACAGTAAACTCACACAAAATGTTTATGCAGTCACTTGCCACATAAAGACATTTAGGTCAACAATGGACCGCATATATGACGTTGGTCCCATAAGATTATAGTGAAACTTAAAAATTCCTGTCACCTAGCTGTCATAACATTGCAGCCCAATGCATTACCTTATCTATGCTTAGATATGTTTAGATACATAAATTTTACCATTATGTTGTAACTGCCTATAGTATTCAGTACAGTGACACGGTGTGCAGATGTGTAGCCTAGGAGAAAAAGCTATACCATATAGCCTAGGTGTGTAGTAGGCTATACCATTTGGGTTTGTGTAAGTATACTCTATGGCACTCACACAGTGACAAAATTGCCTAAAGATGCATTTCTAAGAACATATCCCTGTCATTAAGGGACGCATGACTATATATGAAACATTTTGATGTCTAAATATTCTATCTATAAGAGGACAGAGCATTTCATAGTGGGAAAAACAAAGTGATTTTTGGTTTTATGGAATGGCATTAAAATATGGTTATTCAAATGCATCTCATCTAAAATTTTCAACTTCAAAATAATTAGTGTAAAACACACCTACATGTTTGCTGCAAGTTTTCTAGCTAACTTATTCTGTGGAATGTTGCCTTTTATGGCATATCTTATTGGAATATCTGAAACGCAAGGCAAGCAGTGTCAACTCCATCTTTTCTGTGGCTCAGGTGAAAAATATGGAGTCATTCTTGACTTTTCCTTTTTTCTTACTCCTCACATTCAGTCTTCTAATATATACTGTCTGTCTGACTTTCAAAAAGTGTTCAGAATGCTGCCACTTCTCATCACATTTGTTATGATTATTACTACCAGTGACAAAGCCACCATCATCTCTAGTTTGCAAATTTTTAGTAGTCTCTTCTCTTAGCTTCCACCTTTTCCCTACACTAGTGTATTTTCAACACAATAGCCAGAAGTGATTCTTTTAAAACATAAGTCACATTCTTCCACTTCTTTGCTAAAAATTAATGTTTTTACCTTAGAACAAAAGCCAACATTCTAAGTAGAGTCTATCCATCCCAATAGGATCTGGCCCCTTTGATCTACTTGAGCTCTTCACCTAGTAGTCTCTTTCTTCTTTATTCTGCCCCAGCAACACTATCTACCTTGCTGTGTGTGAAGTACATTGGGCACACTTGCCTCAGGACCTTTGTATCTGTCCTTCTTTCCACCTGGAACACTCTATTTCTCAATGTCTATGTAACTAACACCCTCATTTTCTTAAAAAATTATTCAAATGTTCTTGTTTTTCTAGTGACACCTTCCCTAACCACCTCTTTAAAATTGCAGGGGCTTCCCATTCCAACTCACCCATCACTTTTCTTCGATGTGTATTTTCTCCATAGTACTTAGCATCATGTGATCATTTTGAATTTCATTTATTCTGTTTTCTGAAACCAGACTATCAACTGCATGAAGGCTGTGATTTCCTTATTTTGCACACTGCTCTGTCCCTAGCATTTACCATAGGCATGGTACACGTAGTTTCTCAGTAATTATTTGCAGTATAAATGCATGAATAAATAAACATTCTTTATAGAATGATTTCCAATAATCCATTTATTTATTCCACGAACAGTCATTGAGAAACCCCTATGGTCAGGCCCTATACCAGGCACTGGGGATGAAACAGTGAATTTGAACTTTATGTTCAGTCCTCTTATGGAATAGCTAGATAGTCTTATCAGGAGGTATTTTTAATTTACAAAATACATATATCGTTTCTTCTGATACCTAAATTTCATCTTTTTCGATAATTTTCTTTCTGTTGATGGTAACCAAGGAAACAATACTTTACATTTTTAGACTTTCAGTTGCATGAAAGCTAGTGTATTGAATAAGCTGGATGTTTTCCTCTATGTTCTGTCAAATATTCCTTCCCCAACCCTGAGAGAAATCTCAGGTAGAAACTGCAGCATTTCCATCCACTCTCAAGTGTTGAAAGAACCGTTATTTTCTAGTATTAAAATGTTCAACCCATTTCAAACTTCTGTTTGACCAAATCAAGTTCATGGACAAGACCAGAATCAAGAGATGGAAAAGTATACTCCACCTAGACAGGGAGATCATAGCAAACTTATATAAGAAAGGGTGTGGGTAGAGGGAAGAATGAAGAATTGGGAACAATGTTGTATTTTTTCATAAGCTTGGACAAGTACAACCAAGAACTTCCCTGGGCAAAGAGAGATGTATGATTACTCTATATAGAGAGTATTAGAATGTGTGGACCCTTAAAATCTTCTTTCATTCTCAGGTGAAAACATCATCCTGTTATGTGTGCACTGCAGCAGTACTGACTTTTGTCTTCCCAGTGTCTCAGAGGTAAGAATCATGCAAGTATTTTCTTGGATCCATAGGCAGTTTCTGTTAGCACTAGTACATTCTCAGTGCTAGTTGTACGCATGGCTTCCTTGGAAGCTCCAAAATCTGCTCACACCTCATGAACTAAGGAGAGGAAAGAAAAAGGGTAACATATTCTTTTAACCTCATGTAAATTTTAGGCGCTGACTTTCAGTGCCATGTTCTCTCTTTTTTCTTCTGTTCAAATAGTTACTTCCAGACTCATTTCCAGTTTTGTTTTAAATTCTGTAATTCATAGATCTTTTCTTCTCTATTTGAATAGACTATGCTACTTCCTCTTCCTGTCTTGATCATCAAGAATAACATTAGCTCTCTGCTTACTAATTACCCAATAGCTATGTTGTATAAGTACTAGTAATGAGCATAATTTGGAGTTAAAAATACTCAATTTTTGCCTAGAGATAGAATCATCTTCATTTCTTCAGTATAGTATAAGGTCTATTTATGTCATACAATATATATTTTCATTTTATAAGGAGCAGTCTATTTCATCTTAACATTTTTGCCTTAATTCAATTAACATTTAAAGGGGTGCCTTGAATATATTTGATATATGATGAGAAAATTGAATTGAGTCAGAAACAGAAACAAATTTCATGATAAATAGGGGAAATCTAAACACTTTGGCTAGTCTTGATATTGGACATGTTACTACTTGTGTGAAGATCTTGTTCATTCTTCCTGAAAAATAACCTCTTGTGTTTTGTTACCGCTTGCTGGTCTGCTATCACTTTCCCTTTTTTTTTTTTTCGGAGACGGAGTTTTCACTCTTGTTGCCCAGGCTGGAGTGCAATGGCTCAGCTTACTGCAACCTCTGCCTCCCAAGTTCAAGTGATTCTCCTGCCTCAGTCTCCCAAGTAGTTGGGATTATAGGCATGTGCCTCCCTGCCTGGCTAATTTTTTATTTTTAGTAGAGACTGGGTTTCTCCATGTTGGCCAGGCTGGTCTCGAACTCCTCACCTTAGGTAATCCGCCCGCCTTGGCCTCCCAAAGTGTTGGGATTACAGGCGTGAGCCACCGTGCCCGGCCTAATCTGCTATCACTTTTTTAAGCAGGAGGGCTGACATAGTGTAAGAATGTATTTTTGAATTACACATTAAAATCATTCAGAAAAAAATCAGACATTTGTTTACAGTTAATTAAAATTATAATTTTTAAAACTTCTAATATAAGGGGTTTATCAAATATGTAGGTGAGAACAAATGTTCTCTAGAAGAGAATTTAGAGGAAGGAGAGTTTATCCAAAGAACAACTTGCAAACCAGGGAGATACAGCCTTCAATGTAAAATGAAATTGCATTGTAGAAAATAAAGGGAGGATTTGGCTTTCATAGAGAAAGTTTGCACCCAGGTTCCTATTCAGGACCTTTATGCAAATGAAGGATTCCAACTTGCTTAATTCTGATTAATTGATCCCTGCTGAACTCTAATTGGTCAATACTTGCTGAGTTTGATCCATTGATGCAGGCCATATACTATTGGTAGGTTCAGGTCATGTGAACATAAACAGTCAGCTATGAAAGTCCCAAAGTTAAACAGACGTGGGTTTTCTGGGAATTCAGAGTATGTGTGGGGTCTATAGTGAGCAAATGGCCACTTGGCTCTATTTTAGATTTAGGACTAGTTAGCCACTCAGGATTCCTCTTGATAGATTGGCTCTTTCAGGGCCATATAGGTGATACATACAGTATCATGTAAAACCAAGATAAAAATTCTTAGTACTCATATATATTGCATGACCTTTTAAGTACAATAATTGCATTGGTTCCCTATGTTTTAGATGGCTCTTAAGCACTATATTTATCATAAAATGTGACCTTATAAAGTGAATTTTGATGAGGATTTTATGCCTTAAAAATGCCTGTATTTGTGGGCTTGTTGTTTGATTGGTTGGTTGATTACTGAGAGTAGGTAGAGCAGGGTAGTTGTGGTTTACCCATTCGATGTCATTAACACCACATTCCCTGCTTGTGGCAATCAAAAATATCTTCAGTCAGGGCCAAATATGCCCTGGGTGAAGGAGGCAAAATCACAGTTGGTTGAGAATGACTACTAGTAATAATTTTCAGTTCTTATCATCTACTAAGTTTTTAAAATGCAAAAACTAGTTCTCAAAAGACAAATCGTATGGTCTTCTTTTCATGTCTGATATAGTAAAACCAGCTTATTTGAATTTTTGTGGCTCAAGATTTCTCTTAATCAGGATTTCTTCATATTTACAGTAATACAATACTTGACATTTATCATCAGGCCCTCTCCAGAAAAATAATTAAGAAGTGAATTTGTGTTTTAGCAATTCCCTTTTGTTTTCCTGCAGTCCGTTCTCACAGCACCCAGAGCTTGCATACTCCTTTCTATAAATCTACATTATTTAGCATTCTACCAGGCCCCACTGTCTCACCCCATCTCCTACCTTTCTCCCCGCACCTTGTTCCAGCTCACTGTCCTTCTTGCATATCTTTTTCTCTTCTAAGGGATGCTGACCAGAACTCCACGCCCTTATATTTTCATATCTCCTTCCTCATCGTTCACATTGCATTTAAAAAATCAGTCCCTCAAAAAAGTATTTGCCCACAAAATCTGAGGCAGCAAACCCTTCTCTTCATACTCTAGCATTACCCTATTTCAGTTTCTCAACAGAACTTTCTCAATCTAGAATTATCACATCATTTAGTTACTTTTATTGTCTTATTCTGCTCTCATCCCACTCCCCCAGCCCAAAAAAGCCAAAGATAGGTCTTGGCCCATCTTACTTTTTTCTGTATTGCATTATCTAGAAGACAATAGGCGTTCAGTGACTATTATGAATGAATGCATCAAAGAATGTGTAAAAATCACTCTTTCTGTTATAGTGGAAATATTTCATGATAAAAAGAATTCGATTCCTCCTCATATTATTAAAATCTATCAGTTTGGTATCTAATTTCATTAACCTGTTTTTTTTCAGGTTCTTTCTTAAACTTATTTCTGGATGAGGATAAGGAGGTTAACAAACTTATCTGAATTTCCACAGCGAGTAAATATTCTGAGCTTAGATTTGAACCCTGGCAGTCAGACTCAAGAACCTGTGTATGTAAGCTCCTTGCTACAAGACATATCATCATTCTCTTTCCCTTCTCTTTAAATAGGTACTGAAGCCACATTATATGTCTACGTTATAAAATCATCAAGTTAGAATCTTAAGCATTTGGACAGGCAATATGTGTCTCCATGTATCTCTTCCTATCCCCCATACTCATCTTTTTCTTCTTAATAGTACACATAGAGGACAATTAAATATAAAGTGCTTCTACTTCATGATCTCTCTTCCTTAAAATATTTACCCTCAAAGTATAACTATTCTTTTTTAAAAAATTTTACTTGAAGTTCCGGGATACATGTGCAGAACTTGCAGGTTTGTTACATAGGTAAATGTGTGCCATGGTGGTTTGCTGCACCTATCAACCTGTCACCTAGGTATTAAACCCCATATGCATTAGCTATTTGTCCTGACGTTCTCACTCCTCTTTCCCCCGCTGACAGGCCCCAGTGTGTGATGTTCCCCTCCCTGTGTCCATGTTTTCTCATTGTTCAGCTCCCATTTATGAGTGAGAACATGCGGTGTTTGGTTTTCTGTTTCTGCGTTAGTTTGTTGAGGATGATGGCTTCTAGCTTCATCTATGTCCCTGAAAATGACATGATCTAGTTCCTTTTTATGACTGTATAGTATTCCATGATGTATATATACTGCATTTTCTTTATCCAGTCTATCATTAATGGGCATTTTAGTTATTATGTTTGCTTTAAATAGAGGTGAACTGACTTTAAATTTTATTCTCCTTTTTTTTCTCATGCCTCTGACTGTGATAAGCTTTATTTGAAGCATTAGTTTCACAGCTGTGTGCTACTTTAATTTACCTTCAGTACTATCTTGACCCTTTCGTTTTTTGCAACACTTTTTCTTTCCAAACGTATTTTTTTCTTTCTATATTTTTTCCCACTCTGAACTCATAAGAAGTCTTTGTAGACATAGTTTTCATAGTAATTTGTTTCCTGTATTTATTAATAGGGTTATTCTTTGTGATAATTATGTTATGGAGCATGTCAGTCTATTTACTTACACGATATCACTTCTAATGCATAGGAAGAACCATTTCTAAAAATTTTGTATGTGAAAAACCATTTCTAAAATTTTTCATTTGATATTATCTAATTGATAACTTTGTTCTTGCTCTCACACATATAAGCAAATGCCGTCCACAGCTATAACTGGATTGCCTAAACTGGTTTTATTATCCTGAACAGTTATTCTTTTTGCTTTAATTTTAAAGACCTCCGGTATGAAGATGTAACAACTTCCACTGACAGCATTTTCTAATATCTTTCAACTTACATCAGTGAGATTCTTTTTTTTTTTTTTTTTTGCCTTTTCTCTTAAATAAACCTTCCTGTTTTACTTTCTTCCTATTCTCTTTTCAATGGCAGGGTCAGAAAATGAGAGCTCACGTATCTACTAAATTGCTTTCTTTCATCTGAAGTTAAGTGCTCGTCTTTCCAGGCCAAGCATATCTGACCTTACCATGGCATTTATAATTTCTTTGGTAACTGACTATTAATCTACCTTTTTGGGGTTGCATTTTTTTATCTTCACAACAAGTAACTATAGTTGCACATCTAAAAGAGAAATATCATTCTAATATACAGTAATTCTAAATATCTTTACAGAAATCCCCATTATTCTAAAATTATACATATCTAATTATCCAATCTCAATGCCATGTGTACTTCTGTTGCCTTCAGCAATATTAGCCTGCTTTTCACTTTAATTCAACAATGGAAATAAGAGAGGAAGAATATGCGTTTTTTGCAATATTCTTGAGGTTGCTCTGGGCGTATACTTATGGGAATCTTTGCCATTTATTTAGAATAAGTAGCAAAAGGAAGCAAAGAAACATGATAAGGCATATCCATTCCCTAAGGGCTCTAATGTTCAGGCTCGATTGGAGTCCCGAGGGTATTTTAACACCTAAGTCCTCTGACTATAAATGTGTCCCTCGGGTATTTTCAGTTATTTCAGGGAAGTGTCAGTTGCTCATTGTACAAGAAGCAATTATCCCCAGGCAGAAAATAGTTCAAAGAAAGAAAGGAAGAAACCTAGTTAGTGAAACAAGGGACCAAAAGAAGAAAGCTTACAAGGAAATGAAAATTAAAAAGCACATTGAAAAAAGTGCAATGATATATATTTACTATTTATTTTATATTCAAAAGATAAATATAGCTATAGTGGCATATAGCTATATTCATCTATATCTACATTTGCATCCATATTTTTATCCCACCCACATATGCATACATATCCAGATCCACATTTCTGTCCTTATCTGTGTCTGTGAGAGGATGCAGGCTTGATGGTTAGGAGCCCAAACACAAAAATAGATACCTTGAGTTGAAACTCAGACTGTATCAGGCACTAGTAATGTGACATGAACAATATTCTTACTATGTCTTTGCCTCAATTTCTACATCTTTAAAGTGGAACTGTTACCTACTTCATTTGGTTGTTATGGGATTAGAAGAGGTAATAGGTATAAAACACAATGGTTGCTGGTGAAGTTACTATTTAAACATGTTGGTTCATGTTAAAATCTTACACCTGAATAGCAACAAAAATGTTCTTTAATGTATTATACTCCTTTTAAAGGAAAATGGGTCCAAGAAATTACAGGCTTTTTGTTCTTATTGGTTCAATGGTTAGATATTAAATGCACATTTATCAAGTCTGGGATGTGTTTATGCACTGTTTAGAGTTCTGAGGGAGTGACACAAAAGACACCAATGACTCCTACCTACTTGTCTGGCCCAGGCACTATATGAAGTGAAGGCAGTAAAGGAGAACCTCAAAAAAAGGACTCTATGAATCGCTCTGGGCCTTGGAGGCTTTGGAAGAGGGGCTGCTCTAAGGTTCCTTTTAGAGCAAGACAGTGAGTGCTATGTAATAGGAGTCCTCCTCAAGAAACCATGGCACTCCAGGTGATCTTGCCACTTTTCAGAGTCTCTGATTTTAATTGGTTTTATTTTGAAAATAGGTCAAGTCACTTGATTTCACTTACAGCTTGGGGCCAGAGTCGATTTTTTCATGAGTTACTACTAAAACAAAATGACTTTAAATTGCTGAGGACACTAGGATTATGTCACTCACTTCCCTTAGAGGTAAGTACTCTACTTTGAGTTGGGAAATTTCCTGCAAGGACATTTTGATCACCAAAGTTAAGTTTCCCAAATCACATATAATTTTTTTAGTTACTAATTCACTTTTCAAAAGTTTACGATTTTGCTAGTTGTTTCCAGACTAGAGCCAATTTATATTTGAAGATATTTACATGTCTCTTATAAACAAATGTCACATTCATTTTCAAGGGTCTAACAATTTTGCAAAGTACATTCTTCCCCCATGAAGGTTGAAGAGCACAGATGAGCAGCTAATCAATCAGATTGGGCTTGTAATACTCAGAGGTTTAGTCCTGGATTTGTTTTGGATTATTAGTGTGTCACTTGAACAGGTCATCTAACTCCTCTTTTACCTCAGTTTCCTTTGTGCTGTGGCTGGAATAATAATAAGACTCCTTTTTTGATACTATACTTGGAAAATAAAATTTAAAATATTTTTGCATCTAAATTTTGCAATACAAGTGCTGAAAATATCAGAAAATGGATTTCATGCCCAACTAATGAAATTAATTGCAGTAGTGTTTATATGCAAACCAACACATTGTTGATGATTAGACATTTAAAACTGGAACTGATATTTATGAAAGTTAAATGAAGTTATTTCAAAGATCCAGTGAGTATTTGTTGACTGCTTCCTATGAGGCAGTAAATTTGCTGGTGACTCAGTGGTGAACGCAAAGATGAATGCCCACCCTCTGTCCCTCTCAAATCTTATGCCTGGAAGGGAGACAATTAAGCGCATTATAGGGGCACATGGGACAACCTAAACGTATCAGGGAAGTCTTCTCAGAGAAGATAATGATTAAGTTGTGACTTGAAGTACAATAATTAGTATTACAGATGTGTATGGGATGGGGCGGCGGGTATAAAAGGGACAAGAGTAGAAGGGATTGCAACTAGAGAGGAAAGAAAAACAGGTATTAGATCATAAAAATTATGTAACCGAGACTACTTGAGAAAATGAATATGGCAGTATCCTATGGGCACTCTGTAGTGAATGGAGAAGGAAAACAAGCTGTGGTCTTAATAAAAAAGTTATAGAAATCTTAGTGAGAAATGGTTGTGATCTGAGCTGCAATGTTAGCAGTGACGATAAGGAGAAGTTGATAAATTCAAGAAATATTTAAAGGTTTTAACTAACAGAACTTCCTGATTGATTAGAAAGAAGGTGAGCAGGGCAAGTAGACACACAATACAAGAAAATTACCAACTTGGTACATGCTGATGTCTTTCAATTAGAAAGAAGGGCGTATTTAGGGGGAAAGACAAATTTAGTTTGGATGAATTGAGATTGAGGTACATATATAGAATATCATAATAATAGAGGTGTGGTAGGGTACAATGGTTATTTAATCTTTTCACTCCATTTATGTGAATGTGACCTAATGATGATCTGCTGAGAGCATTTGGAAGGACTTTAGAAATGATGGACTGAATATTTTCATGCCATGGAGCTGTTTCACCGGAAAAGCTTAAGGTAGCTCTCAAGGCTAAAAAGAGAGTTATCAATGCCGAATAAGAAAGAATCACTGCAAAATTGGCAAGTTACATTAATTTTACCTTCTCTGCTACTTTTTCTCTTGCAGCATTGTTTTTCTTTCTTTTTAGATTTGTCTCTGTTTAATTCTGGAAAATCTTTACCAATATATAAACAGATAAAAACTGTGTTTTATAAGTTGTGGATGGCCAAATTGAGAAGTGTTGCACTCCTCTTTTTTCTACTGCATACAGTGTTACTTCCTAGGACAAGTTCAAAGTAGGTAACTCATTGAAAGAAGGATGATAGATTTTGTGTTCTCTCATTACCTTTCAATTCCTAGAAATAATGATGAACAAAAGCTGGACTTGTTTCCCCAGATCTCCTGCCTTTCTTTTCCTGAAAGGAATAGATGTATACTACACCACTTCCTGCTTTCATTAAGTAGAATTAAAATAGCATGGTGACTGACCTGGACAGGTCTGGAATTTGATTTCCTTGTTCTGAACAAGAATGATTCTAGGCAAAATTGATTAAAAAAAAAAAAAAAAAAGACTTATATTCAGTGTTTCTGTGTTTCTCTTTAGCTGCCTTACTTAGACTTTATTTTGACTTCTTTCTGTGCAGGCATTTGCCCAGTCCTCTACTGCTCACCCAATGCTCTTTTAAACCCTTACTCTAGAACTTCTCCAAACCCATTTTTCCATCAAATCCTGCATCTACTGTATTTTAGGGGGTGATACAGTGTATAGGGAAGGAGGAGGAAACTCTATGGGCTTTTTGTAAGTAATGCGAAATGAGAGGGGACAGTCATTCAAAGACAACTAACAAGCCTCAAAATTGTTCTACATCTTAAACTTCAAATAAGCCTTCTATACTATATCTTTCAGTTCTTTTTAGAATGAAATGCCTAGAATATGGATTGCTAGCTCATCAAGTAGGGATATGTGGTCTGGTTGCCATGACCCCATTGATTTAATTGAGTTCACTCCCAACTATGATTCTCAATGAATCGTTAGTCTCATGTGTCCAATTCTGCTATGTCATTCTCTTATTTTGGGGATGGATATTTTTAGGCTTGATATCCAAGAAAGCAGTTTCTCTCCCAGTTTTATGCAGAGCTTAAAATGTTGTTAACTCTATACCTCCAGGTAAGGCAGAAATTGCATACTAAAGTAAAGTATTAACACTCACCTCTACTTTGAACAGTAGCAGTTCTAATTATGTAGGATGCAAATGATTAAAGATCATTTTTAAAATGTAAATGTAACCCTCTTGTTTTTAAAGCATATACAAGCTGCAGAGTAGTTTTATGTGTAAAAGGTGCTTTTTAATTTGCCTGCTAAGAAGAGAAAGTTGGCTTTCACTAGAGCTATTTAATTCTTTAAGGATAATGAAATATCTGAAGGCATCTCTAGTTAGATTTAAGAGAAATAAAGAATGTCTCACCCATAAAGAGTTTGGATTACATTTGCTTTCTTTGTGTGAAAGATACATAATTCATAAGCTAATGAGTTATAAAGGTCTTCTCAAAAGTAAAATTGTATTATCACTCCCAAGGGTAAAATAGACAAACTATTCTGTAATAACTCATTCAAGTTTATTTTATCATAAAATGTTAAACATAATTCCCTCTTTTTAAATGTGCCATGAGAAGAATGCCAAGATACAGAGAACTTAGGAATTACTAGAGCCAAAGTGGAAAGAAATCCTATGTGATATTTTACATTTTTTGTTTTCTGATGAAGAGGAAATTCAATTTTTAAAAAATTAGGAATAAAAGCATTGATTGTTTAGCTCTAAAAGATAACTAAAATTAGGCAACTTTTACATTTTTTTCAATAAGTTATTTCCTTTTGCTATTGTGGTCTCATCACTGTGATAAGAGCCTTCTATGATGACTCCCAGTGATCCTTTCTCCTGGTGTTTATGTCTTTGTATAATCCTCTTTATTTGCATATGGGCTTAACCTAGTGATTAAAGAATAGAATATGACAAAAGTGAGGGGATGTCACTTTCAGGGTGAAGCTGTAAAAGATTATGACTTTTGTCTTTCTCTCTCTCTGTCTCTCTCTGTTTCTCTGCTTCACTCTCTCTTTCTGACACTCTCTGGCTTTTCTCTCCTGCTTGTTCTGATGAATCAAGATGCCATATAGAGGTCTATGTAGCCAGAAATTGAAGGTAGCCTCTGGCCAACAGCCAACAAGAAACAGGCCCTCAGTCAAACAGTTCTCCTGAGGAACTGCATCCTGAGTCCAATAAGTAAGCATGATGGCAGATCCTCCTCTAGTAGGGTTTTCACATGAAGTCACATTTCTCACTGACACCTTTGTTTTAGCCTAGTGGTCCATGAGCCAGCGGATAGATGTAAGCTGCACCAGGATTCCTGATCCACAGGTACTTTGAGCAATTAATTGTGTATTGTTTTAAGGCACTTAGATTTGGGGTAATTTGCTATGGAGAAATAGGTAACTAATAAAGTCCTAAACAAATCTTCACTACTATATGCATTTTCTGTGTTTACATTTCCATTATGTGTAAATTTATCAAAGCTCAGTGAAATTTGTTACATAAATTAAACATTTATAAATATGGAATTTGTATATAATTCCAGTAGCCAATTTAAAAGGAAGTGGTATTCATGGTGAATTTCTTTGTTGCCAAAGAGGAAACATAATTTTGAATTTGATGGACAAATAATTTTCCTCTGCAACATAATTTTAATCTGAGGTTTCTGGATTCATGGTTAGCATTTTGGGTGGGATAACATTTCTCTGCAAGAAGTTTATATTATCCAGTCCCCTTTCACTAAATGACAGCAGCGGGTCTCAGACCTTGTGAAAACAAAAATACACCCAAACAGTTCCACACCCACCTAGAGAGGGTCACATTGTTTCTAGATTAGCAGTACAAGAAATCTCTGGATGGCCTATGAGCCAAAAAAATCAATGTAAAATATTTTGTGTTTATGTGCATTTTTCTGGTGAAAGAGTTCATGACTTTTCATGTGACACTAAACAAAGTTCATGGTCTCCAAGTATGTTAAGAGTTCCTGGAACACACCACCACATTAACTGTGTTTTAGTGGCTAAACCACTGTTTTGACTGAAACAACAGTTAGTTGATTGGTTAAATGATTTTTAAATATATTTTTTCAACACATTTACAGAGGACCATGCAAGATATTAGAGGTACAACACTAAAAAGACATTTATGATTCTTCTCCTAAGGAGCTTATACTTTAGTAAGAAAATGGATATTAATCATGAAGAGTTCTGAGAAAATTGGAGAATGCTTGGAAGCATATAAGTGGGTGTGCCAGTTATTTGCTTGTTTGCTCTCAAATCCATTCTCTCCTTCCTTGTTCTGGTTTACATGACAAAGGTTGATGCTGCAAACAACATCAGGCGTGCTCCTTTGCTATCTGGCTACTTTATGAGCTTGCTAATGGAATGCATGGACAGAAAATTGGACAGTCTGAGGCAGAGACAGGTCAGGATAATTTTCTCTCTGCGTCAGGTGGGTCTGTTGGTGGTAGCTCTGTCTCCTCCTTGGCTTTAGCTTTGACTGGACAGCTACTACCTTTTTGGTTCAAATATCCCTTTGGTGGCCTCAATTCCTGACATCTGGTAGCACTGTTACTTCTCTAGACTTTATTCTAGGTCTAGTCATGGTGGCAAATTCCTGCAGGTGCAAATTCATGAGTGTTTCATCTTCTATTTATTCTTTCAGCTCATCTAACAACTTCATAACTTGCCTTCTGTATTACATTCCTTCTATTGACCTACTGGACCCTAACTGATACACCAGGCCACTCAAACTGGTTAGGGAAGGGATGTGTCAGGAAGGCTTTTCTTGAAGATGTTAGTTAGATTTGAGCTGAAGTCTGAAATATGAATATGTATTAACTAAGTCAAAATGTGGTTAGACAAACAAGAGAACATTTCAGGAAGACTATGTGCTTGTGATTTTCCAAAACTTCAAGGTCAGTGTTGTTGAAGTTTGGAGAGCAATTTAGAGAATAGCTTGAGAAGAAGTACAAAACATGCCACATTTTACAGGGCTTTAGTCCATTTTAAGAATTTTGGTACTGGTCGGGTTCTGTGGCTCACACCTGTAATCCCAGCACTTTAGGAGGCCAAGGCAGGTGGATCCCCTGAGGTCAGGAGTTTGAGACCAGCCTGGCTAACATGGCAAAACCCCGTCTCTACTAAAAATACAAAAATTAGCTAGGTGTGGTGGCAGACACCTGTAATCCCAGCTACTCAGGAGGGTCGCTTGAACCTAGGGGACGGAGGTTGCAGTGAGCTGAGATCACACCACTGCACTCCAGCCTGGGCAACAGAGCAAGATTCTGCCTCAAAATAAATAAATAAATTAATTAATTAAATAAAAGAATTTTCGTCTTTATCATAAGCGCAACGGGAAGCCTTTCATGGATTTTGAGCAATGTTCAGCTGTGTGTATTTTTAAATATGTACTTTAAAATTTGTATTTAAACATTTATAACATGTGGAGAATGAGCTAGGAAGAAGTATAAGTAGAAGTTGGTATAACAGCCAAAAGGCTATTGTAATAAAAAAGTGATGTTAGTTTGGGCAATGCTGGGTAAAACTGTAAAGCTATTCAAATGACTTAGTGATGCTTTGGATAAGGGATAGGTCAGGTAAAGGAAGGTGACATAAATGATTGGTTTTTGTCAAAAGGTGAATTATTATTCATTCACTGAGTTAGAAAAACTAGAGAAAGAATGAATTTGGGAAAAGGATAAAAAGTTCATTTTGGATCTATTGAATTTGAATGTCTTCAGAAAAATAATGGGAAAGTCTGTGTGTTAGGATTACTGGATTTGATTTATAATTCATAATAACCTGAAATGGATTTATTTTACTTTTGCTCAGTTGGGTGACCAACTAGCAAAGAGTTGATTTGGACATATTATAGATGTGTCATTTGTGATCTTGTTTAGATGAATGTAAGGTAAGCATTTCCATTCTAAAATCTTTAAAATAACTTAGTTTTGAAAACTTAATTTTCTATGAGTTTCTATTATTCACCTTAGTGATTTTATTTCCCACATTCCTTCACATTTACTAGATGCTTAATAATGTTTAGGAAATTTAAATCGAGTTATGCCTTTCTAAATGATACCAAATTTTCCCCCTCCTAGACTAAAAGTTTTAATCATATTGCAAATTGAATTTAGAAATGTAACAAATCTTTTATGTTGTGGTGGTAAATGTGATCCTATATTAAAATTTTGGTAAGACAGAGAAAAGAACATCAAATATTTTTTACATTTTAGAGGTAATTCAATGAGTCAAATGCTAATTCCAAACTTAAGTGCTCAGAAAATATAACCTCCATTAGATTCCATGGAAATGAGCTAATTAAAGCTCATTTAAGACAGAGCTCATTTAAAGTTCTTGACATAATTTCCTCTTATCCTTATTCTTCCTTCAAAACTCACCTTTAAATCATGACATTGTAATATTGTCAAAGTATAGGGAATGAAAATGTGGACATCCATCTGAATCGAGTCACTAGAGATATTCAGCAACTTCCACAATACCAAAAAGGAAAATCTGACTTTTGAATATGTTATATTTGGTACTTTGAGAAGGCTCCTTTACAAAAAATACTAAAAGTTATTTTAGAATAATCTTATTTTGGTTTTTTTTGGAACGTTAGAAAGAACTCGAAAATGTAGAGGATAACCTCCCTTGACTGCAAGTTATTAGATAAATTCGCATGTCATTTTCACCTCATTAACATTCTAAACTCTTTTCTCTTTTCTTTATGTCAAAAACAGTATCTGTCAAGATAAGATAATCTGTTATTTTGAGATTACTACCCCATATTTAAAATAGCTTCTCATTTATGTTACAAGCAAGTCCCCTATTCCTGAAGGAGTAATTCAAAATTGTATTGTTTTGTGTTTGCTTGTGTATTTTTTTTGTGCATTTTCATTATATATGTGTTTTCATTAATTCAGTGGTAACATAAAACCACAAGTAGCTGTCATCTATAAGCTAGCAATTGCTTTTGTAGAGCGCATTTAAAACAACATTGCATTGACCTGAACCTCTTTACTTGTTTTACCCTAAACATTTTATAACACTTTAACATATCAAATTTAGTAAACATTTATGGATGGCAAATGCAAAATCATATCAATAAAAGGTGGTAGTGTTCAACTTCAACCTCAAACAGAAGAGAGTAAACTGCCCAACCATCTCTATGCATAAGACAAGATAATATGTCCTCTTACAAAGAAAAACATGTACATGGGCCTGGAATGTTCACAATTTAATGAAAAGGTAATTTTTCAAGTAGTAAATTAATAAAAGTTGTTTACATTTTTGGAAAATGCTCTGTAATTCGTGATGGGGAACAAAAGATTAACTGAATGGCTTAAATAGCAAAAATTTTAACAAAACTGTTTAAGAGGTACTTTGGTGTTAAATTATAATACATCAAATTATGAAATTTAGTTGAAAAATTAATCTTTATCAATATTTGAGTAGCTTTCTTTCCACTTTACTTTTGTCCAGTTGGGCTTTGTTTACTTAGGTTTAAAGCTTGACAGGGAATGTTATTGTGCACAGTGATGGTTTGGGTGTTTAAGTGAAAGTTGTGGCTAGCTACAAACAATAAAGGTTTCCTTACTTCCTTCCCCCTTATACACCACTTTTAAGTTTTGAGATGTCATCTCTTTAGACAACCTCCACGAAACAGTGTATTTCTGCTTCAAATGGATAGACCTAAGTCAAGTAGGAAAATGCATAGGGGTTGTGAAGGAAAGGATCTGTGGCCTTCATGGATTTAGAAGCTCTGTTGTTGAATACTTCAGAATAAGAAAAATTACTGAGAATGTGTTAGACTTTAAATGAATGTATAGGAAAATTCAAGCAGACCTTTCTGATGTTTGGCATTTCTAGATGTTATTTCAAGGGCATAGGCATATTGTTGGCATCTAGGTGCATTCTTTTAAAGATTGTTTCTTGATAATGGTATTAAAGGATTTGAGTATCTTAGCATTGCAGATCAGCAAGCATTGGTGATTTCAAATAGAGTTGGAGGATTATTAAACATTATTTGTCTATGAATTACAGCAAAAAAAGCAAAAATGCTGATAGATATAGGAAGGCATTTGTATAGTGTATACATATCTCTTGACAATGCCTGAAATAGTATTCAATAAAATTCAAACATTTAAAAATTATTTTTGTTCTCATAAGTGGCTTTCAGATTAAATTCAAATCCTTCTCCAGTGATTCACAAATCCTTTTATATTTAAAAGTTGTAAAATCTTTCAACCTGAGAAAACTGATTAAATAATAATAATAAAATAAAAGTTGTAAAATCTTTATAGTATTAACTTGAAAAGATTAGAAAATTTGACCCCTGACATTAGGAATTCCCCATCCCTAAGTTGATGGTCAATGACTAATATTTCCAAATTGCTAAATAAAATATCTCCTGTATTCTTTATAGATATTAATAATTAGAATCAAATCAGTCTTATTTGGAAACAATGAGTACCTAATTACATATGCTGAGAATACTGTGTAAGTTATACTTTATTTTCATAAAACATTATTTTCAAATTATGGGTATGTTTTAGATAATTCCCTTTTGTGCAAGAAATATTTTTATATTAGACACACATACAGTGTGTGCATTATATATAAAAGCAATTCTAAGAAATCTTAACCTGTAGTGAACTATGTATTGAAGGAGAAAGAAGAGAGGAAACTCATACAAGGCGGCAGGAGAGAAAGTATAAACAAAGGCAAAATGATTAGAAAGGTATCATGTAAAACCATTGAAAAAGAATCCAACTGTAATAAGGACATCAGTAGGAGTTTGAGTTATGTCTTTAAAAAGAGAACTGAAATGGAGATATAACCTAATTTGACTAAAAAGGCAGTTTATATTTGAAGGGTTTTAAGTCATGAACACTTAGGATTTTCATAATGGGAAAATAATTGAAATTATTGTGTAGAACCTGCAATGGAAATGATCACATATAATTTCCTTAATTACCAAGGCTTTGATTATATAGTATATTGTGTGTTTGATTTTCACGAGATGACATAGACATAGGTATTCTCAGTCTTGGAATTAGAACTGGAAAAGTAAAACTACATAAAAAAGCTTTGCTGAATAAAACTCTCCTGCTAATATTTGAATGCATTCAATTGTTTACATGCATGTTGTTGTAAACAAAAGTTCCACATATATCAGTAAAATTTATATTATGGCCCTTGGGTACTGGTGAGCTGCAATGAAGAAGGGATGGTGAAGAAAACACAACCACTGAAAAAGGAAGCTATGGGAGAGGTTCCTTCAGCTAAGTCCTTTCATTCTTAGATAGTTGATTTAAAAATTAATTAGGGTTGAAGTTAAGTATCCTTCTGTATTACATATACCTTTAGTGGTTCTATCATCATCTGGCATCCAAATAATAAAGTAGAAATACTTCAAAATGTTTCATTATTCTATAGTATGATTAAAAATACAAACGAACAAGTTGATAAAATAGATTGAATCAATAAACCATTTTAAAGATTAATCTTCTGATCATCCTTAATTTAGTTTAATCTTTCTACACGAATAATTTTAGGCAATGTTAAATCATAATTATATGACACCAAAAAATCCTAAATTAATTGTTATTGCTAATCAGAACTACATGTATTAAGCATTATCTCATATTTTAATATTTGAAGTCACTATGGGATATGTGGCCAATTAGGAAATATTACAGGGTTTTTAAAAATAATTCATTCTATTAAAATGAATGTGTTGATAGTAGGATAAACCTTCCATTATCTTCATTCAATTGAGTAGGAATTTTTTTTTTTTAGTGGTAGAAATTCTTTAGCAAAAATCTGTCACCCAGGCTGGAGTGCAGTGGTGTGATCTCGGCTCACTGCAACCTCTGCCTCCCGGGTTCAAGTGATTCTCCTGCTCAGCCTCCCGAGTAGCCGGGATTACAGGTAGGTGCCACTACACCCAGCTAAATTTTTGTATTATTAGTAGAGACGGGGTTTCACCGTGTTGGCCAGGCTGGTCTTGAACTCCTGACCTAAAGTGATCCGCCCACCTTGGCCTCCCAAAATGCTAGGATTACAGGCGTGAGCCACTGCACCCGGCCATGATTTTACATTTTTGATGTAGAGAGATGGAATTGATTTTTAGCCACTTTGTTGATATGTAATTTATATAGCATGAGATTCACTGTTTTTAAGTGTAAAATTTTAATAAATGTACAAAGTTTTAAATCATCTCAAAAATCTAATTTTTAACAATACTATCACAGCAAAGAGAAACTTGAACCTGTTTCCAGTCACTTCTTCACACTCACAGCCTTAGCCAACCAGTATATTTTCCTTCTCCAGGCATTTCATGTAATTTTTATTTTTGAGTGACTTCAGTCACTTATCTCAATGTTTTTCTGGTAGTTTCATGCTACTTTCCAACTCTAGTGATTTGCCTTTTCTGGACTTGGTTATTATGAATAAAGCTGCTATAAAACTTCAGGTAGAAGTCTTTAACTTGGATAGAAATTTAAGTTTTTCAATCTTGAAATCCTGTCCTAAATATTTGTTAATATTTTATGAATCAGGCATTCAATTTTCCAAAGTAGTTGTAACATATTTACATTAGCAATGTTTGAGGGTTCCAGTTTCTCTATATCATCAACAATACTGGCTATTTTTAATGCTTTATTGCCATTCTAGTGTGTATTATCTGGTATCTCCATGGCATTTTACCTTGCATTACCCCTCCTAAAAAATGGTGTTGAAAATTCCTTCATATTCTTATTTCCCATTTGTATATCTTCTTGAGCAAAATGTCTACTAAATTATTTTGCCAATATTTAACTGAGTTATCTGTGCTCTTCCTGAGGCAAAAGAGTTATTTTCATGTTCTGGAGACAAGCCATTTACTTGACATATGATTTGTAAATGTTGTATCTGTATTGTAAATTACTGTTGCAGTTTCTTGATGTATGGTTTTAAAACACAAAGGCTTTTTTAAAAAGTTTGGTGAAGCCAAAATTACCTCTTTTTTTTTTTTTTTTTTTTTTTTTTTTTTTTT
>NW_012110219.1:670659-711900 GCF_000951045.1 Mandrillus leucophaeus | reverse complement strand
TTTTTGGAATACAGGGTCTCAGTCTGTCGCCCAGGCTGGAGGAGTGCAGTGGCATGATCACAGCTCACTGCAGCCGCCATCTCCCAGGCTCAAGCTATCCTCTTGCCTACCTCCTCAGGAGCTGAGACTACAGGCATGCGCCACCATGCGCCACTAATTGTTATTATTATTATTTTTTAAGTAGAGACAAGGTCTAGCTATGTTGCCCAGGCTGGTCTCCAAGAAATCGTCCCACCTTGGCCTCCCAAAGTGTTGAGATTTGTGTGATGGATACACTAAAAATGTAAAGCCCAGGTTTTTAGTTTTAGTGGCATGAGCCACTGTATCCCACCCTTTTTGAAGATTCTTGAGGCACTTCTGGGACCATTACATTGCCATATTAATTTTAACATTATATTGTCAATTTCTGCAAAAAAATTCAAATAGGTTTTTGTTTGTTTGTTTGTTTTGAGACGCAATCTCAGCTCACTGCAACCTCCACCTCCCAGCCTCAAGTGATCCTCCCACCTTAGCCTCCCACGTGGCTGGGATCACAGGCACACGCCACCACACCGGCTAATTTTTTGTACTTTTTTTTTTTTTTTTTGAGATGGAGTCTCGCTCTGTCGCCCAGGCTGGAGTGCAGTGGCACGATCTTGGCTCACTGCAACCTCTGTCTCCCGGGTTCACGCCATTCTCCTGCTTCAGCCACCTGAGTAGCTGGGACTACAGGCACCCACCACCACGCCCAGCTAATTTCTTTTTGTATTTTTAGTAAAGACGGGGTTTTACCATGTTACCCAGGATGGTCTCGATCTCCTGACCTCGTGATCCACCCCTGCTCAGCCTCCCAAGGTGCTGGGATTACAGGAGTGAGCCACAGCGCCGACCTCAAGTAGGGTTTTAATAGTGATGGTTTTGAATCTGTAGAGCTACTCAATTCTATTGACATTTTAACAATATTAAACTTTTTAATCCATGAACATGAATTTGCATTCCACAGAATTATATTCCACTGTATTGATGTACTTTCAAAAATATATATATAATTTCCAATTGAATGGCATTTGTTTCTTTTCATTTATTTGATGCTATGAATAATGCTCCCATGACCTTCATGTCCATGTTATTTGTGTGAAGTTTGCATGTCTTTTGTGTAGTTTACTAATCCTGCTTTTCCTGTGTCTTGTCTGAAATCATTATTTGAAACTGCCAAACTATTTTCTGAAGTAGCTGTAAAGTTTTACTTTCCCCTCACCAGTGTGGAAGGGCTACTGTGACTCTACATTTTGTCCACACTTATATGGACAATAAAAAACTTGTGTTTTTCATTATAGCAGCTCTTCAGAGCAAAAATGTTATATTCCTTTCATTTTATTTTGCATTGCTATTATTATTTTTTTTGAGACAGGGTCTCCCTCTGTTCCTCAGGCTGGATTGCAGCGGCACAATCATAGCTCACTGTCCCTCAATCCCTGATCTCAAGCCATCCACCCACCTCAGCCTCCTGAGTAGCTAGGACTATAGGTGTGCACCACCACACCCAGCTAATTTTTAAATTTTTTATAGAGAGGGGGTCACACTATGTTGCCCAGGCTGGTCTCAAACTCCTGGGCTCAAGCAGTCCTCCCATCTTGGCCTACCAAACTGATGGGAGGCCACTGCTCCTGGCCTTGTTTTGCATTTGATATTAATTAATGACTGAACATTTCATGTGCTGCTTTGTCATTTATCTTTGTGCTTTTATGAAATGTCTCTTCAAATTTTGCCAATTTATAAAATGTGGTTGTGTTCCACTTATTCAATTGAAAGTATTGAATTTTGTTGAGGTGGGGTGTTTCTGACCATAATTTGGCTTTTTAAAAAAAAATACTTCAATGATGTAGGGGTACAAGTGTAGTTGTATTACATGGATATACTGCATAGTGGTGAAACCTGGGGTTTTAGGTTTGTTTTTTGTTTTGTTTTGTTTTTGTTTTTGAGATGGAGTCTTGCTCTGTCGCCCAGGCAAGAGTGCAGTGGCGTGATCTCGGCTCACTGCAACCTCCGCCTCTTGGGTTCAAGTGATTCTCCTGCCTCAGCTTCCCGAGTAGCTGGGACTACAGGCGTCCACCACCACGGCTGGCTAACTTTTGTATTTTTAGTAGAGATATGGTTTCACCATATTGGCCAGGCTGGTCTTGAACTCCTGACCTTGTGATCTGCCCACCTTGACTTCCCAAAGTGCTGGGATTACAGACGTGAACCACTGTGCCTGGCCGGGCTTTTAGTTTTTAGTGTATCCATCACACAAATACTAGACATTTCATACAATAGTTGGTGTTTCATCCCTCAAGCAACTTCCACCCTTCCACCATATGAAGTCTCCAATGTCTACTGTTCCTCTCTGTATGGTCATGTGTATTCAATGTTTATCTCACTTAGAAGTGAACACAGGCAGTAAATAAATCCAGACTATATAAAAGTTACCTTCATGAGCTATGAAAATATTTTTCATATAGCCTGGACTCACTTTCATTACCTGTTATGTGCTTTGCAGATATTTTTTCCCTGAATTTCTTATCTTTGAACTTCCTTCATGTAAACTGTTGTAGTTCAAAAGTTTTTAATTTTGCTGAAGTATGTTTTAACTTTTGGTTTGTACTTTGTTTTATTAAAAATATTTTGCTTTTAACTTTTGATTTGTACATTTTTGTTTTATTCTAAGTCATTTACTCGGTGATTTTCTTGAATATTGTACAGATCTTTTCTTCCATTTATGTTTATGATCTATTTTGAGTTAATATTTTGTCAGTGTGAACTGTCCATATATATCTTTCTGCATGTGGATATTCAAGTGGGGCATTCTTTTGGTTTGTAAAAGACTACCAATTCCTCATTGAATTTCTTTGGTAACATGGCTTTTAGTTCAGCAGTCTCAATTCTGTTCTCTTGATCTATGTGTCTAAATTAGTGCCAGTACCATGCTCTGTAAATGAGTGTAGTCTTGTAGTATGTTTTGAAATCTGGAATGTTCTTCTAACATTGTTTTTCCTTTTAAAATTGTCATAGCCATTTTGCCTACACTGCATTTCCGTCCAATGTTTAGCTTGTCTATTTCTGTAAAAAACTGTGGCAGGCATTTTGAGAATGATGATTTTGAAACTGCAAATCTCTTTGAGGAGTATTGACTTCTAACAAAACACTCTTCAAATCCATGAACATGGAATGTTATTCCATGCACTTAGATTATCTCTAGTTACTTTCAGTGTTTTTTTTTTTTTACCTTTCATTGTGCAAATCTTGCTTTACTAATATCAACTTTCTACCAAATACTTCTCTTCTTTTTCATGTCATTAACAATGATAATGTTATAGAGAAATGGAATTAAAATTTCAACTTATTGAAATACAATTTACATAGCAAAAAAGCATCCATATTAAGTGAAAAATTCAACATATTTCCGTAGTATTCGGAGTTGTGCAACCACTGCCGAAATCTGATTTTCAAAAATACCGCTGTAACAAAGGGAAACCTTGGGCCTGTTTCCAGGCACTCTGTTCTCACCTACAGCCCAGCAAACCACAAATCCATTTTCTCTCTCAATTGCTTTGTCTTTCTGGACAGTTCTTCTAAACAGAACCATACAATGTATGATCATTTGTTTCATGCTTCCTTCACTTATCATGATGGTTTTGAAGATCATCATCCCTGTAGCCTTTATCACAACGTTGTTTCTCCTTAATGTGGATGCACACTCCATTGTATAGGCACACCAACTTTTGTGTGTGTATTCACTGGTTTAAGGCATTCCAGTTGTTTACAACTTTTGACTATTACATGTAATTCTTCTATAAACCATCACCTACTACTATGTTTGGGTGGACCTAAGTTTCACTTTTCTTCTGTAGAAGCCTAATTTTGCAATTGCCGAATCCTTTGCTAGATCCATGTTTTTTGTTTTGTTTTGTTTTCTTTTTTTTTGAGATGGAATTTCGCTCTTGTCGCCCAGGCTGGAGTGCAATGGTGTGATCTCGGCTCACTGCAACCTCCACCTCCCAGGTTCAAGCAATTCTCCTGCCTCAGTCTCCCAAGTAGCTGGGATTACAGGCATGCGCCACCAAGCCCAGCTAATTTTTTCTATTTTTAGTAGAGACAGGGTTTCTCCATGTTGGTCAGGCTGGTCTCAAACTCCCGACCTCAGGTGATCCACCCGCCTCAGCCTCCCAAAGTGCTGGGATTACAGGCGTGAGCCACCGTGCCCGGCTCCATGTTTTATTTGTTAAGAAAATGACCATCTATTTACCACAATGGCTATAACTTTTCATTTCCACCAGGTGAGTATGAGAGTTCCAGTTTCTCCACATCCTGAGAAAACATTTGTTGTTTTCTTTATTTTTTATTATTAACTTTTTTGTTAGTCTAAAATAACATTTAGGCCAGGTGCAGTGTCTCACGCCTGTAATCTCAGCACTTTGGAAAGCTGAGGTGGGAGAATCTCTTAAGCCCAGGAGTTAGAGACCAGCCTGGGAAACAGTGAAACCCTGTCTACACACACACACAAAAAAAAAACCATAAAAAAATTATCCAAGTGTGGTAGCATATGCCTGTAGTCCCATGTACTCAGAAAGACTGAGGTGGGAGGATCTCTTGAGCATGGGAGGTCAAGGCTGCAGTGAGCTGTGATCATACCACTGCACTCCAGCCTGGGTGACACAGCAAGACCCTGTCTAAAAATAATTAAACTAAATTAAAAAGTAAAATAACATTTAACATTGCATTGCCTTAAGAAGTAATGATTTTCAACATCTTTTCATGGGCCGCCTGGAAATGTGTTAAATTTCTTTGGGTAAAATGCCTATTCATCTATTTTGCTCACACTGAATTTCAGTTATTCGTGTACATCTTATATTGAAAGGGTTCTTTATATATTCAGGATACACGTCCTGCTATCTGATATATGATTTACAAATAGTATTCCTGGTCTATAACTTACTACTGCTCATTCCTAATATTGGCCAGTGTTTAATGCCAGTACATGTTCTTAAATTGACTGTAGCTTTGTAGTATATTTTGAAATCTGGAAGTGTTAGCTTTATCAGCATTCTTCTTTTTCAAGTTGTTCTATTTATTTTGCCTCCTCTGCATTTCCATATGAAATTTAGTTTATCCATTTCTGCAAAAACTCTGTAACTTTTTTTTAACTTTAAGTTCTGGGATACATGTGCAGAACATGCAGGTTTGTTACATAGGTATACACGTGCCATGGTGGTTTGCTGCACCTATCAACCCATCATCTAGGTTTTGAGCCCTACATGTATTAGGTATTTGTCCTAATGCTCTCCTTCCCCTTGCCCCCCACCCCAGTGTGTGATGTTCCCCTCCCTGTGTCCATGTGTTCTGATTGTTCAATTCTCACTTATGAGTGAGAACATGCGGTGTTTGGTTTTCTGTTCCTGTGTTAGTTTGCTGAGAATGATGGTTTCCAGCTTCGTCCATGTCCCTGCAAAGGACATGAACTCATCCATTTTTATGGCTGCCTAGTATTCCATAGTGTATGTGTGCCACATTTTCTTTATCCAGTCTATCATTGACAGGCATTTGGGTTGGTTCCAAGTCTTTGCTACTGTAAATAGTGCTGCAATAAACATACGTGTGCATGTGACTTTATAGTAGAATGATTTATAATCCTTTAGGTATATACTCAGTAATGGGATTGCTGGGTCAAATGGTATTTCTGTTTCTAGATCCTTTAGGAATCGCCACACTGTCTGTGACATTTTGAGAACAATGAAATCGAATCCATAGATCTATTTGGAATATATTGATATTGAAACCATATTGACCTTTCATATCCATGAACACGGATTGCAACTCTATTTACTTAAATCATCTTTTATTATGTTAGTAATACTTTGTAGTTTTCAGTATGCAAATCTTACTCTTTTCCTCTGAATTTTATAACAAATTATTCTCTTCCAATGTATGCTATTTTACATGGCAATGCTGTCTCGATTTCAGTTTCACATTATATTTTACCATTATGTAAAAACGAGATTGATGTTTTCACATGATCTTTATGGGATAATTTACATAACATAAAGTTTGCCCATTTTAAATGTACAATTCAACAGTTTTAAATGAATATGCTTAGTTGTGAAACCTCACCAACAGGTAATTTCTAGAATTGTTACTGCATAGAAAACCCTACACTCTAGGCCAGGTGCAATGACTCATGCCTGTAATCCCAGCACTTTGGGAGGCTGATGCAGGTGGATCCCCTGAGGTTAGGAGTTCAAGACCAGCCTGGCCAATATGGCGAAACCTGTCTCTACCAAAATTCAAAAATTAGCCAGGTGTGGTGGTGCTCGCCTGCAGTCCCAGCTACTCGGGAGGCTGAGGCAGGAGAATCGCTTGAACCTGGAAGGCAGATGTTGCAGTGAGCTGAGATTGCACCACTGCATTCCAGCCTGGGAGACTGAGACTCCGTCTCAAAATAACAACAACAACAACAACAACAACAAAAAAAAAAAAGAAAAAGAAAGAAAGAAAGAAAAGAAAAGGAAAGAAAACCCTACAATCTGTTAGTAGTCATCCTTATGCTTCCCACCCTTAGCCCCTGGCAACGTGACCTCTAATCTATTTTCTGTTTATATTAATTTGATTTTTCTGCAGTTCGTGGGCTTTTGTTTCTGGCTTCTTTCATTTGTAGGATTTTTTTAGGATGATTAGCACGTAAGATGTCTCATAATTTTGTTCCTTTCTAATGTAGAATCCTGTTTCTTTTTATGCACCACCTTTGATTATCCATTCACCAGTTGAAGGACATCCCAAATTTTTCCACTTTTTGGTTATTATATATAATGCTTCTATAAACCTTCACTTACAAGTCTTTGGGTGGAATTTTGCTTTACTTCTCTTATATAGAAAATGACTTTTGCGGCTGAGCGCAGTGACTCATGCCTGTAATCTTAGCACTTTGGGAGGTCGAGGTGGCCGGATCATGAGGTCAGGAGTTCGAGACCAGTCTGACCAACATGGTGAAACCCCATCTCTACTACAAACACAAAAATTAACCAGGCATGGTGGCGTACACCTATAATCCCAGCTACTCAGTTGGCTGAGGCAAGAGAATCGGTTGAACCCGGGAGGCGGAGGTTGCAGTGAACCGAGATTGTGCCACTGCACTCTGGCCTGAGCGACAGAGCAAGACTCTGTCTCAAAAAAAAAAAAAAAAAAAGACTTTTTCAATTGTTCAATCCTATGCACAGTTGATGTTTAATAGTTTAATATCTTAAGAAACTGGCAGACTGTTTTCCAAAGTGGCTACAATGTTTTTCACTTCCACCAGAAAGATATGAGAGTTCTAGTTTCTCCACATCTTTGAAAACACTTGTTATTTTCTGTGCTCTAAGAGTATGTGCATGTGTGCTTTTAAAATAATTGTGCTTTTGTGGTTATGACTTGGCATTTGTCATTGCATTTTCTTAAAAGTATATGCTATTGGTCATTTTTTCTTGGGCTTGCTCACAACTAGTATATTCTTAAGTGAAATGTCTGTTCAAATCCTTTGCATACAGTTTTAGTTCTGTTCTCTTTGCATTGAAATGGTTCTTTATATTCATAAATTGTTTACCTCACATATAATTTGCAAACATAGTTTTATTTATATTAATTTTTATTGCTCTTTATCCATGTGGCCATTAAAAGGTCAAAATATTTTAATTTTGGAATTCTGATCCTTTTTTTGCATGAGTTGTTTTAGTGTTTTGTAAGAAATCATTGCATGTTTCAGGGGCTCAGAAATTTACTACTCTATTTTATTCTTATGGTTTTAGAGTTTTGGCATATACCTTTATGTGTATTTTTTGTTTTTTATCTATCGTTGTATCATGGTTAAACTGAAGTTCTATATTCATTCTTTGCGTGTGGATATCCAAGTGTCCCAGTATAATTTGTGGAAGAGATTAACATTCTATATTAAATTGTCTTGGAGTCTTTGTCAAAATTCAACTGATCAAAAATAAATAGATGTATTTATGAACTCTGTATTCTGTTGCATTGGTTGACATTTCCATCCTAATGTCAATACTATGCCCTATAGATTACTGTCCCTTTGTACTAAGTTTTGAAATTGTGAATTTTTCATCCTCTCACTTAGTTATTTTTTAAATCAAGATTGTTTTGGCTCTCCTAGGACCTTTGCATTTACATATGAATTTTAATATCAGCTTTTCCATTTCTCTGAAAAAGTGAGGCTGAGATTTTAATAGCAATGTTTTTGAGTCTGTAGATATACTAAATCTGTTGGCATCTTCACGATATTGAATTTTCTAATCCATTAACATGAATTTGTATTCCATGGTATTGTATTGCACTTTATAAATACACATTTTATTTTTTTGTCTGATACCCAGTTGAAGGACCTGCAGTGGTTTCTCTTTTTAGACATCATGAATAATGCTGCTGTGATCTTTGTGTACATGTTATCATGTGAATTGTTTTCATTTCTTTTGTATATATTATTAGTTGTGCTCTTGCTGTTTCCTATAAGACTACTTTTTAAGCATTATTAGAAATTGTCAAATTGCTTCTATAATTTTCTTCCCTATCACAACTTTGTGAGGATGATATTCACTCCATGTCTTTGACCACACTTATTTCCTGTGGTTTTTATTTCATTTTTTCTGTGTGAAAGTGGTTAACATTGTCTTTTAAATTTGTATTTCCTGTGCATATTTTCCTGTGTCTTGGTCATTTGTATGATTGCTTTTCTGAAAATGATGACCTTGAATTTGTACATCTAGTTGAGAGTATTGATATGTATGCCATGTCATGAATCCATGAATCTGGAATGATACTCCATTTACTTATATCATCTTTTGTTACCCTCAGTAATATTTTGTAGTTTCCAGTGTACAAGTCTTCCTCATTTCATATTAATTTTAAATCAATTATTCCTTCGCATGCTATTGACAATGGTAATTTTTTTTCAATTTCAGTTTCAGATTATACATTGTTATTATATAGAAATGCAATTGATGTTTTAAAAAACCTTTATTGAGATGATTTGCGTTATGTTTGCTCATGTTGAATGTGCAATTTCATGATTTTTTGGTAAATACACCAAGCTGTGAAATCCTCAGCAGAATCTAACTTTTAGAAATTATGTCGTTGCGTGAGAAATTTTGTTCCTGTTCACTGCCACATTTTCTTCTTACCTCTAACTCTGGGCAATCACTTATCTGCTTTCTACCTCTGTTAATGTGCCTTTTCTTGAAAATTCTTATACAAGGAATTCATGTCATGTGTGGTCCTTTTTGGCTGACTTCTTTCACTTGTATGTGTTTGAGGATCATCAGCCTTGCAGCATGTATCAAAACGTTGTTTCTTCTCAATATCCCTTTCTGTCTACAAACCACCTTTTGATGAACCATTCAGAATTTGAAAGACACCCCCATCATGCCACTTTTTACTTATTATGTATAATGATCCTCCACTCCTTAACTTACAAGTCTTAGATGGATGTATTTTTCACATTTCTTCTGTAGAAATCTAGTTTTGTAATTGCTGAATGCTATGCTAAGTCAATGACTAACATCTTAAGAAACTGAAAAACTTCCTGTTAAAGTGACTGCAACTTTTTTCGTTCTCACTGGAAAGACTTGAAAGTTACCATTTATGAAAAGGAACAATCTATTGATGCATACAACTTGGATACATAGCTAAAGAATTATGTTGCCTGAAAAAAGCCAATGTCAAAATGTTATTTTTCTGTAAGTTTCCATTTTTAACCTTTTGAAAAGACAAAGTTTCAGGAGTAAAGTATAAATTAGTGATTTCCATGGGAGTGTGATAAGGTGGTGGAACTGAAAGAAGCTTCTTTGGGAGGGAGGTGGGTGTGCTTATGAAAAGGCAAAATAGGGGATATCTATGATGATTATTTTGTTCTGTATCCTGATTCTTAGTAGATGCATGAACTTTCGCGTGAAAGAATTATATAGAATTAAATACACTCGCCCCTACCGAAGTATAAGTAAAACTGTGGATTATAACAATGTTGGTTTCCTAAGATCCTGGTTGTGGTATTGTACTATAGGGTTTTTTTATGATGAAAAACACATAAAATAAACTGTACCTTCTTAATCATTCCTAAGTGTGTTAGTTGAGTAGTGTTAAATATATTCACATCATTGAGCAAACAATCTCCAGAACTTTTTCATCTTGCAAATCTAACACTCTGTACCATTAGAAAACTCCCCATTTCCACATTTCCCCATTCTTCTTGCCCTTGGCAAACACTATAACACCATTATACTTTCTTTCTTTCTTTCTTTCTTTTTTTTTTTTTTTTTTTTTGAGATGAAGTCTCACTCTGTCGCCCAGGCTGGAGTGCAGTGGGGCGATCTCGGCTCACTGCAACCTCCGCCTCCTGGGTTCAAGCGATTTTTCTGCCTCAGCCTCCCAAGTACCTGGGACTACAGGCGCGCACCACAGCGCCCGAATAATTTTTGTATTTTTATTAGAGACGGGGTTTCACCATATTGGCCAGGCTGGCCTCAAACTCCTGACCTCGTGATCCGCCCGCCTTGGCCTCCCAAAGTGCTGGGATTACAGGCGTGAGCCACCGAGCTCGGCCTCTACTTTCTGTTTCTATGGATTTGATTAGGTATACCATGTAAGTGAAATCATACAGAATTTGGCTTTTTGTGACTGGCTTATTTCAGTCAGTACAATGTCCTCAAGGTTCATCCACGTTGTAGCATATGTCAGAATTTATTTCCTTCTTAAAGCTAAATAATATTCCATTGTGTGTGTGCATATATATATACATATCACATTTTGTTTATTCATTTCTCAGTGAACACTGGTTGCTTCCACCTTTTGGCTATTTTAAATAGTGCTGCTATAAATATTAAGTGTGCAAATATCTTTTCAAGGCCTTGCTCAATTATTTGGGGTGTATACCTACAAGAAGAATTACTTGATCGTGTAGTAGGTCTATTTTTAATTTTTTTGAGGAACCACCAGAATGTTTTCCATAGTGTCTGTGCCATTTTAAAATTCCATCAACAGTGCATGAGGCTTCCAATTTCTCCACATCCTCACCAACAATTACTATTTTCTATTTGTTTGTTTGTTTGGATAATGGCTATTCTGGAAGGTATGACGTGATATCTCATTGTGCTTTTTTCAGCTTTGCTGAGGTAAAATTGACAAAGAAATAATACATATTCAAAGTGTACAACATGATATTTTGCTGTACATATATATTGTAAAATTACTGCAACTATCAAGCTAATTAACATAGCCATCAACAACACATGTAGCTACTCTTTTGTTGAAATCTACTCTCCTAGCATATTTCAAATATACAGCACATTATTATTAACTATAGCCAGCATGCTATACATTAGGTCTCCAGAACTTGTTCATTTCATATCTTCAAGTCTGTACCTTTTGACCAACATCTACTCATTTCCCTTATCCTCTACTCCTGGTAACCACCCTGCTACTCTGCATCTGAGTATGACTTTATTAGATTCCATATGTAAATGAGATCATGTAGTATTTGTCTTTCTGCGTCTGACTTATTTCACTTAGCATAATGTCCTAGGTTGATCTATGCTGTCATAACTAGCAGGATTTCATTCTCTTTAGGCTGAATAATATTCCAGTGTATGTGTGTACACTATGTGTGTGTGTGTGTGTGTGTGTGTGTATCTTTTCTTTTTCCATTCATCCATCAACAGGCTCTTAGGTTAATTCCATATCTTGGTTATTGTGAATAATGCTGCAGTGAACATAGGAGTGCAGAAATCTCTTCAAAATAATGACTTTATTTCTTTTAGAGATATATTCCGGAGTGGGATTGCTGGATCATATGGTAGTTCTATTTCTGATTTTTTGAGGAATGTTTATACTCTTCTCCATAGCGGCTGCATTAATTTACATTCCCACCAACAGTGTATGAGGGTTCCCTTTTCTTCACATCTTCACTAACACGTGTTATCTTTTGACTTTTGATAACAGCCATCCTCATGAGATAATATCTCATTGTGGTTATGATTTGCATTTCCTTGGTGATTAGTGAAGTTGAACACCTTTTCATATACCTGTTGGCCATTTGTATGTCTTCTTTGGAAAGATGCCTACTCAGGTCTTTTGCCCTTCTAAAGTCAGGTCATTTATTTTTGGCTATCAAGTTGTATAAGTTCCTTGTATATTTTGGATATTAACCCCTGAATTAGTCTGTTCTCATACTGCTATAAATAACTACTTGAGACTGGGTAATTTATGAAGAAAAGATGTTTCATTGACTCACATTTCCGCAGGCTGTACAGAAAGCATGGTTGGGGAGGCCTCAGGAAACTTACAATCATGGCAGTGGGGCATAGGGGAAGCAAGCACCTTCTTCACATGGCAGAGCAGGAGGAAGAGAGAGAGCGAAGGAGGACGTGCTGCACACTTTTAAGCAACCACCTCTCCAGACAACTCTATCATGAGTTAGCAGGGGAGACACCACATCCTCCCCCATGATCCAATCACGTCCAATCAGGTCCCGCCCCCAACACTGAGGATTACAATTCAACATGAGATTTGGTGGTGAGCAGGGGGGCAGGGCCCTGGCCCAAACCATATCAATCCCTTATTGGATATATGCTTTGCAAATGTTTTCTCACATTCTGTGGATGGCCTTTTCATTTTGTTGATTGTTTCCTTTGGTGTGGATAAATTTTTTAGTTTAGTGTTGTCCAATTTGTGTATTTTTACTTTTGTTGCCTGTGCTTTTGATATCATATACAGGAAATCTTTGCCAAATCCAGTTTCATGGGCTTTTCCTCTATGTGTTCTTCTAATGTGTAGCTTTGCAAGATGTTAATATTGGAGGAAAATACATAAAGGGAACATAGGATGTCTCTCTCTTACAGCTACTTGTGAATCTACAATTGTCTCATAATACAAATTTTAATTAAAATAGTGTAATCCACCAAAAAATAAAAGACTTGTGCCTCTATAATCTATTACAAATACAGCAAGAAATTTAAAATTAAGCAATCAAGGGAAACATCAATATTTACAAATCAATATACCAACTGGTAAAAATAGGAAAGATAGAGAGCATTGAAATTATTGTTTCATTTAATGAGAGAAATAAAGGAAAGGGGAGGGAAATAGTATTTAGAAAAAGAAGTAATTTTTTATACAGTGTTGGAATTTTCACAGATCGGCCATGTAGCATGTCACACAGGGCTTTGACATAAATTCCAAGTAGTAGATATATCAATTTTTGTGACCATGATTATCCTAAACCTGAACATATCAAGAAAAGAGCAAAATTCAATGTAGTGGCCTGGGAATTAGGAGAGAAACACAGTCTTCTAATTTACTTTTGGGCTAAAAAGTTTATTAAAACCGTAACTGCAGAAAAAAATTTAATGAATGGCAGCTAATATTCTACATATAAAAACAAGGTAAGTCTCAAAGGAAACTTTCTTGTATTAACTGTTATTACCTGGGAAATAGCCCTGGTGCAATAGTTGCATCCACATACATACCAGGCTAGCTTTACCAGATGTCCCATAGAAGCAAAAGATTAACAGATCAAATTATGGTACCTGAATCACATTTTAGTAAATCCACTTACATCATAGAGTTAACAATGAGAGAAGGGAGTTTGTTTAACATACTTTTCATAGGAAATGGGAGAGGAAGGACTTCTTTCCACCTTCAGAAGCTGCCTGAATCATGGTTTGTGCAATGTTCATATGCCTTTCTCTATCTCTACTGCATCTCCCTTCCTCTGAAAGTTGGCTATGAGGACAATCATTGAGTTTTGAGTAAATGAGTCAAAAGAAATTTCCTGTGACAGATACATGCTTGCTCTATAGAAGCTGTGTAAGGACAGATACATATACCTGGCCATCAGCTCGAGCTCACCAATTAGCCTTATAAAGAGGCATTCTCTCTCTCTCTTTCTCTCTCTCTTCCTGCCCTCCACTCCTCCTTGTCCTACCTCCCCCTCCTCCTCCACCTCTTCTCTTCCCCTCCTCTGCTCTGTGTGTGTGTGTGTGTGTGTGTGTGTGTTGCTTAAGGAGATGTCATGTGGAGTCAGAATGGGGGCATATTGGGTGACTGATTAGGGATGACACATACATAAGCTCAAATTTGACATTATTATGACTTTGCCTTTCCATCCCTTTCTATCTATAAGTAACTTTCTTGTTTCCATTATATATTCCATGTGTATATGTTTTACCAGTGTTAGGAGAAAGAGAGTGCTGACCATTGAGGTGTCTGATTAGGTGTCCAAGTAGCTGATTAGAGAAATAAGCCCAAAATGAGAGTTAAGCTCTTTAATCGCTTCCTGTGATGGTATAAGCAAGAGACTAAACCTGGAGAAATCACCAACTCTCTGTGATTGGCACACCAATCAAAGGTCAGGTGAACAGGAGTAAATGTGGGCATCATCTCACTGTTGAGGAAACTTGGGACAAAAGGCTCCAGTTTTATGGACCCTGATGTGTGGTTGAGAGGAAGCAAAGGGGAAGGGCTGAGTGGGAAGTTCTGAGTACTGAATCATAGTGGAGAATTGTGTCTTCAGGATTTCCCTTCCATACTCCCATAAGGAGGCCTTGGCAGAGGTGTCTAAAGAAGGTCTTTGCCCAAGGCCTTAGATAAGGAGACCTCTGAATGAAGGCACTGGGGCAAGGAATATAAATATGTGAAAGAGCATGACCTGCAGAAGGGCCTACATCTTGACTGCAACTACCTTCAAAAATGGCAATATGACTGGGCATGGTGGCTCACACCTGTAATCCTAGCACTTTGGGAGGCTAAGATGGGTGGATCACTTGAGGTCGAGAGTTTGAGACCAGCCTGGCCAACAAGGTGAAACCCCTTCTCTACTAAAAATACAAAAATTAGCCTGACGTGGTGGCAGGCACCTGTAATCCCAGCTACTTGGGACGCTGGGGCAGGAGAATTGCTTGAACTTGGGAGGCAGAGTTTGCAGTGAGCCGAGATCGTGCCACTGCACTCCAGTCTAGGTGACAGAGTTTCACTCTGTCCAAAAAAAAAAGAGATATTGACTGTGCAGCAAGTCTCGTGTTGGGAGAGGGGCTTTCCCCAGCAAGGCCTTTCAGGTAAAGCCTTTATAATTGCCTATGGTTAGACCTGAAAAATTACAGATGTGTTCTTAACCAGGGGTTAAACTCTTCAACCAGTTACTAAGTTAATACGTAAAGTTAACACATCTTATGCAATTTGCCTATGGCTTGTAAGACACTTATTTATTGATTCTTAACAAATCCTATGATCTTCACCTAATTTCATAAGTTACTTGCTTAACTTAAAATCTATGCTTAAAAATTCATATAAGTTTCATCTATTCCATTTGTTTTCTTGTCCCCTAGAGCAGAATTGAATGTTCTCAAACAATACAGACAACTCACATTGCCGATGTATTTATTTTCTACAATTTTGGGAAAGATATTCAGGGGAAATAGAGGAAATTTAACTCTAAATATAGGAGAAATAACGCGGAAATATAGGGGAAACAATAACTCGGTATCATCAAAGTATCAGTTTTCTTTTGTCTTCTTGGTCCACCATCCTAATCAAGTGAGTTTTGTCTTTCTGATTTCAGGGTGGATACTGTACTTCCAAACACTGCATACATTTTCTGATTAGGAATATGAAGAAAGAGGAGAAAGAAGAGGGTGGTGCCCATTTCAGGAAAACAGATATTTTCTAGAAATCCTCATCTTCTGTTTCATTAGTCAGTTAAGTCCATGTCTAACATTTTCTTTGGTGGAGTGTCTGTTCAAGCCTTTGCTTATTTTCTTGTTAGATTTTTCATTTTCTTACTGTTGAGTTCAGAGAGTTCCTTATATATTTTTTAAATAGTCCTAGTCAGAAATATGATTTTCCAATTTTTTTCCCTGTCTGAGGCTTCTCTTTTAATCTTACTGACAGGATATTTGCAGGGCCAACAAATTTAATTTGGTGATGCTCAATTTATCCATTTTTTTCCTTTTATTGATTGTGCTTTTAGTGTCATGTCTAAGTACTCTTTGCCTAACCCTAGGTCATAAAACTTTTTTCTGATATTCTCTTCTAAATGTTTTTTAGTTTTACATTGGGTGCATTTACATCTGTGGTGCATTTTGAATTAATTTTTGTATAAGGTCTGAGGTTTAGGTTGAGGTTCTTTTTCTGCCTAGGGCTGTCATACACCATTTGTTGAAAAGATTATCCTTCCTCCATTTAATTGCATTTTCACTTTTGCAAAAAAAAAAAAAAATCAATCGGACATATTGGTGTGGGTCTGCTTTGTTGTTCTCTGTTTTGTTCCATTGATCTATGTGTCTATCTCTCTCAGTATCATACTATATTTATATAGCAAGTCTTAAAATCAGGTAGTATGAGTCCTCTAAGCTACTTCTTTTCTCAAACTTGTTTTAGCTATTCTAGTTCTCTTTAGTTTATCTATTTAGCTCCAGTAGCTATGTGCTTGTGGGTTATCTACCTTGCCATTTTATAAGATTAAATACATGTATAGACTCTTCATTTGTGGTTTTACTAAAAGAACACACTAGACATATAAAAAAGAGAAAACATAATTTATTTTCTTTAGAGTTTTAACGTATTCAGAAACCAAAAAAAAATATGATGGCATTCTCTTCCTTATTGTGTTGTGCATAAGGTAACAACAACCTAGTGATTGATGGTGCTTATAAGTTTGAATTTTCTGGCTTCGCCATGCAAGTTGCAAAAATTAGTGTGCAATATTAATTATATTGTGTTGGGTGGAAAAAAATTGCAACATGGAAACACATATAAATCAAATGCAAATTAACACTAACTGAATAAAATTGTTTTAACCTAAATGATTTGGTTATCTCTTAAATCAATCAAATCTGACCCTAATTCTAGCATTTTATAAGTACAAGGATTGTAGTGGAAACTCATATTCCTTGGAGCAAGAAAACCTATTTTTAATCCCAATATTTGTTAATGACAAGTTATGTGATTTTAGGTATGTCTCCTAACTCCTCTCATATTCAGATTTCGCTTCTATACAAATGATATACTCACTGACTCATAAAGTCATAAGTAATATGGTACACGTGTTATTCATGAGTATGCCTGGCAAATAGTAGGACACATGTACTTATTGTTCTTTCAAAGAGTCTTATGTCCATGGGCCAGTGAGTCCATGAAGAACCAAATAAGGGAAACATTTGAAGGGAAATGGATAGAAGTCCTTTTCTGGCACTATCTCATCACTCCAAATTTGTGTCGCATCCCCAATGTTCCACTTCTTACCACTGAAAGAAACCACTCATGGAGTGGATATGGGAGGAATGAAAAATTGGACTGACTCGTGGAGGCAAACAATCTACCTGATTTCAAAGTGAATATTTAGGATGAAATGAGCCAAAAACTGTCTTGTATTTGAACATCAATAAAACCAATCCCTAGGTAAAAGGACATCATTGTCAGGATCACTACAACATTTCACAATTCTATCTCTTTACACCTGAATGAACTGTCAACTCCCCAAACTTGTTTCCTGTCCTTACCTTGAGCTCCATTTGTTTCAGTTTCTGGCAGAATTTTACCTGTATAATGATTTTTAGCATCTTTGTTTGACATAAATGAGGCTTCTACCTCTGCCCAGTGTTACTCTTGACATTAATAGTTATTTTCACTGATATTAAAACACCTCTTCTGTTTAAATAACTCCATTCTCCCAAGTCTTTTATTATAGAGCAAATAATCATCTTAAAATAATAATACTCATGAAATTATTTAAGCAGGTTAAGTACCTTATATGTGAGGTCAGATTTAAATATCTGATGTGCAGGAATTAGGACCCTCACTTTACAGATGAAAAAACAACTAGTAAGTGGTGGTTGACCCTGAATATGAACTCATAGATGTATGACTTAAAAACTTTTGCTCTCATGCAATACAGAATATATAAAACTCTTGGCTAAATGCTTGGCATTGATATGTGATTTGCCAAAATTCCAACCTGCAATTCTTATTCAGTCTCTTTCACTTTTTCATTGCAATTTATGTAATTCCTGTATTACTTATTAAAAAGTATTCCATAAGAAAATTATACCTACTTATTGATTTCAGTTTATAAAGAGCTATTTATTATTTTTTATTTCAATACATAGGTATCATTTAATCATATTAGGCATATTTATCATTTGATCACACAAGAGTATGGTAGGTTTGGCTCCCAGTGATCCTTGTTTCCTGGTACGCATATCCCTGTGTAATCTCCTTTCCTTGAATATGGGTTGGACCTAGTGACTTTCTTCTAATGAACGGAATATGACAAAAGTGAAGAGTTGTCACTGGTCTGATTAGGTTACAAAAGACTGTTCCTTCCACCTTGCTGGAACTCTATTTTTTGCTGTTATTCTCTCTTGCCCTTTTGATGATAAAGCAAGTGGCCATGTTGTGAGATGCTCTAAAGACAGGTCCACATGTGAGGGAAACAAGGAAAAACTTGGGCCAACAGCTCATGAGGAATTTCAATCTCAGAGCCCACAAAGAATTGAATCCTGCCACAACCACACACACATATAGTAAGAAGCAGATCCTCCCCAGTTGAGTCTGTAGATGACCACAGCTTCGAGAGCAGCCTAAAGCCAGAGGATCCAGTTAAGTCATGTTTGGATTCTTGACTCACAGTAATTGTGAGACGATGCATGTTGGTTTAAGCCATTAAAGTTTGGGGTAATTTGTTACACAGCAATAAGTAACTTATACAAATAAGTTATTCATGCTATTTAAACCACTGTGTTCTGGTCATATTCTCTGGTCGGGACCACACATCAAAATGAAATGTGAGTTTAAAAGAATCATCAAATAACTGAGGCTAAGGCCTGAAATAACCTTGGTAATTCAGAGGAATATATAGATTAGCATAACCTTTGTTTGCTCTTAGTAGATCCATATTCGAATAAACAGAGCAATAAGAAAAAAATATTTATCATTGAAGACAAAGAAAAATCATGTTATCACACATTTATAAATCAGTGAAAAAAATTTCATTCTCACTTCAAATTTTTGTCAAGAATGAGAACATACCCATGTTAAGATATTTACAGAGTGAAAATTGAGAGTTTCACAACTCTCCACTCCAAAATAACTCTGTACACTCTGGTCCATGAACGGATAAGTGTAGAGATATTTTTCTTTACAATGAAGATTTTTAAAATATTGTGTTAGTTTTTAGGGTGGCTGTAAGAAAGTGTCACAAACTTGGTGACTTAAAACAGGATAAATTTATTGTCTTAAAATTCAGGAGGCCAGAAGTTTGAAATCAGATATTAGCAAGGCCACACTCCATCTGAAGCCACTGGGTCAGAATTCTTCCTTTACTCTTTCAACTTCTGGTAGCCCTAGGCGTTTCTTCACTGTAGCAGCATAACTCCAATCTCCACCTCCATCTTCACATGGCTGTCGTCTCTCATGTATCTGTCTTCAGTTGGCATTCTTCTGTGCATGTGTGTGTTGACATTTCACTTTTCTTTTTCTTTTTTTTTCTTAAGAAGGAGTCTCGCTCTATCACCAGGCTGGAGTGCAGTGACGCGATCTTGGCTCACTGCAACCTCTGCCTCCCAGGTTCAAGCGATTCTCCCTTTTCTTATAAGTACACTTGTTATATTGGATTAAGGCTCACCTTAATTACCTTATCTTAACTTGATTACATCTGCAAAAACTCTATTTCCAAGTAATGTCACATTCCAAGGTGCTTAGGGTTAGGACTTCATATATCTTTTGGGGGGACACAATTCATCCTATGACAAATAGCATTTTTTCCCCTTTGTCTTATACAATCTTTTTTAAACATCTATCTTTGGCTTTGTTACATCATTCAAAGTTTTCTATGTCAATCAGAGAAATTCTGCTTTCTGTTCTCCCACACTTTTCTGTAATGTAATTGTCTGCTATCCTATTTTACCTGAAATATTTGAATTTTTGTACCTTTCAAGGTATTATAATCAATGTTGTAGCAGTGTTTAAAAATATAATTCACTAAAATAACAGTTTCATCTCTATCTAAAAGAAGCACTTAAAAATCTTACATGTAAAATCAGAATATTTTTCCTTTGTTATGCCTGGTCTTAGACAAACACAGGACATTCTGAATTTTATTTTAGGGGTTCTAGGTGCTGAAAACTCTCTATAATAAATAATGTTAACATAAAGTGATTGGAATATCTGCCAGATGTTTTTGTATCATCCACAGATTGATTGAAGTGGCACTCCCACTAGAGAATGAGAATAAAATCATATTACTCCTAAAGAGCAAACTATGAAAGTGTTATGTAGTCATTCATCAAATATATATCATTTCCATATTATGTTCTAGTCACTGAATTCATTCATAGCAGCATTATTAATTGAAAGATTATAGACTTTAGAGTCATACACACTTGGATTTTAATACTTGCTCCATTACATGCTAATAATTCTTCTAAATATCCACTTCTTTCATCTGTGAAATGGAATAATAACAGTAATTACAGGGTTGTTTTGAAAATTAAATATGATTATATTGACACAATGCTCTTGATAAAATTGATAAATTGTCCTCAAATCCTAGCAATCATATTTAATAAAGTTGAGATTATTAAAAAATTCAAAGCTTCTAATTTTCCTATATAAAATGAATATAGTGTTTATACTGACAGTTTGTATAATATAATCTGTGTAAATATATGGCACAGTATATGTCCTTAATTGATACAGGGCTCCTCCATCTCAGGTATTATAAGATACAAAGATAGATGGCAGTTATTCTTAATTTTTGCAACATATAAGTTCATGTAAGTTTATTTACTGGTTTGTTCTCATTCATTAAGCCATTTATCCATTTAAAATAACTTTATAGGTGTTATACAATTTAAATAAAATTATGAGATATATAGGACCTAGTATACCAATAAGAAATTGAATCTCCAAAGGTTAACTAATTTTCACTACCTAAAACTGCCCTTGAGTTGCAAAGCTAGGATGCACATCCAGATCTGTGTAAGTCTAGCAATTTGATCCATTCACTTCAGTGCCAAATTTACAAGTTTAAGGGATGGGAGAAGGAGCAGGGGTTTTTGAATTGAAACCAAAAGAATAGCATGAGAAGCAGGAAAAACTAAAATCAAATGGGAAAGCCAAAGATACCCTTTTAATATGAAGTAGAAGCTCAATGAAATAGATGTATACAGTGTCCACTCTGATAAACCAGAAAGAGTGCTCTAAGTTCAGCTTGACAAACTCATGAGACATGTTAGACTTCACCCAACATCAAGTTTATTAATTTGAAGAAGGAATACAGGGCAGGCAGCAACACAGCATGCACAGCAACAACATAGCCATCGCTTTATGATTCATAAGCACAAATTCCCATGCCTCGGTCACTCCATCCTTAGAACATGTGTGATCTTACTAGATGAGATTGGATTGGCACAGACCACTTCTGTTCCAGAAACTGAGTAGCTCTGAAGTCTCTTTGACTTTCATACCTTGCTAGTCACATAGCTCCTTCAGAGTACAAAATTGATATCTATTTTCTGGTGCAGTTGCATCTCGTCAATACTTATTACTCATCACTTGATAAACCACTTTGACAATGAAATATAGGTGCTTAGTCTATAGTTCCCAGTACTCAGAAAGACTTAATAGAATCCAACACACACCCATGATTCCTTGAATTAATGTTGCAGGTAAGATTGGACTAGATTCAAATCCTAAGACATTTTTGAAGATAGATAGAGAATGGTCACACAACCTACTGTTACACCAGGAATACTGTGTCAATAGAACAATAGTTCAAGTGGTTTTTTCCTATCAGATATTAGGTGATAGATACAACATTCTGCCACTAGTAACAGTGGTGGGTTTTCACAGGCTTTTAGGAGGGCTGGAGAGGAGAAATAGAGCATGTGAGAAAATCAGAAACTCTGGGATTTGAAACATCTTCCCCGGAGCTGAGATTTCAACATCATGCCATGTACATCTGTGACTACCATGGATTTCCCTCCTTTCCCTCAGTTGAATATTATTAAATGAAGTTCATCACCTGACTTTGTATCCATGAGTTATTTGTAAGGATTTGTATAAAACTGCTGCCTGTTTAAAAACATCTTTCAACTTTGAGCATAGCTACTGCTGTAAATCTTTGATATGAGAACATTCATCAGCCAATTTGACATTTTGTGACTTATTAACAGTGACTATAATTCTACAGGAAGTATTGTTGTAAATGAAAATTTTAAAAATACAAAAAACAATTGCAGATTGTCTAATGAATATTGCATTTTTAAAAATTCAAGTTTGCATTTATGCCATTTCTGTGAATGTTCACTGATTTCTTCCCATTCTATGTGGGTACAGATGTAAATGTCACTAAAATTGAGAATCAAATAAATCACCATGATAAGATTTACTCTTTTGTTCTTTTGCTTACAACAAAATGTAAGTGTTAGTAAAGGGGAAAACATGAAGACTTGGCTTTAATTACAGTTTTGAACATCAACAAAAAGAGTTTGCATAATAAAATAGAGCAAAAAGAAAGTGAATATGTATATAATGGATGTATTATGGAGGTCATAATAGTATCTATAAATAAAAGATCCTTTCAGTTAACATAGAATGAGGAAACATTGGTTCAAAAACTAAATAAGAGGCACTTTTCTTTTCTTTCTTTTAATTCCCCAGGCAAAGCCTGCTTAATTATATATATTTATTACAATTTGATCAAAAAGCCCAAATTCTATGTGTCCTACATCTAGCTACTAGAGTATTCTCTGTCATAGGCCTCATGGGTCTGAATATTTTGACTTGTTAATGAAGTCATCAAAGGAATAGGCTAAGTCTTTCAGTTAAAACTGTTTGTTCCAAGATGCTCTGCAAAATATGCTCTAGGCTTTTCCAAGGCAACTCTTTCATTTTTTTTTCTCTCTTAACTTAAAACTAAAGCCTCCTTGTCATGCTTAATTAAACATCTGAATCAAATTAATTATTTTGTAACCAGAGTGGTGTGTAGGATGTAAATTTCAAATTTAGCATGGGGCATTAATTGAAGAGGCAGATTGTTCTTTATAAAATACGATTATCTTTTTATGCCTTCAAAACTACAATGCATAGAAACTGGGAATGGACATGAAAACTTCCCAGACTCACATATAGAGTAAAAAGGAAGGATTCTGTAATATGCTTAGCAAAGAGAAATATATTGTCTTTTTGGACTTCAAGGAGCTGTATTACTATATATATAATACATATATACATATATATGTACCCACATTTCTTTTTTGAAATTAGGAAGAGTTTTCTGCTTTTTGTCAGTCATCTTTTGGTTTCTACGTAAGCTATATACTTGTCTACATAAGGAAATGCTTGATGAATTCTTCCTACTGATTCTTATTATCATAGAACATCAAGAATGATTATTGTCAAAGAAAGCCTAATTTTGAAAAATGACATCCATCTGCTCAATATTTTATTGGCTTGCTGACAATTCACTTTGAGGTAATCTGGGTCAGGGCCTAATACTTTGCACTGAAAAGCAAATTATGCAAATGGGCAAGTGGTTCATAGAATATTATACTTTGAGAGTACAAGCTCTTTCAGTTTTAAAGGAGGATCAGGAGTCAAAAGTAATGTGTACTCTGTGTCCTTAAGTTGATTTTCCTTAGTATCATCACAAGCAGTGTTTTTGCATTCTAATAGGGAAGATAATGTTTAAAAGATTCAACTACTAAAAACACCCCAGATCTTGTAATAGACAAGTGGAGCAAATATGTACAAGAGCTAGGCTCCAAAGCTGTACAAGTTTCTGCTTGTGTCATGTAGAGTACTGTACCATACAGTTTTAAAATGTCAATTACTGTCATTTTACATTAAAAATAAAGCTTGCAAATGAAGTCTTAATCTCTTTAGTGTTGACAGCTTGTGGAGGGAAAGCTATGCAATTTAACCACCTTAAATAATTCCCAGAGCAGTTTCCCTTTACAAAGGTAAATTGATTTAATTATCTCATCCTTGGAATCACCAGAATTTTCCCTTATACACACATTGAAATTTTTCATGTGTACATTCAAACAGCTGGTCATATTTCATTTTTCCAAGCATTAGAGGAACAGAACAGTTTGACTCCATATAAAATCTTAGTTATCACTTATGAAATATTTTAGTAAATTGAATAAAATAGAAAAACTACAAGCTCTAATAAATTAGAAGAAAGTTAAATTACCAATGCTTTAAAGAAGGTATTGTGTTATGATAACAAACTATTTCTAAACATAAACTGTGTGTTCCAGGGCCTTCTATTCAAGATCTGTACTGGAGAATAAATTCTGACTCCACCACTTGATTACATAGCAATCTTAAGGAAAGTCATTTATATATTTTGTGCCTGAGATTATTTATCCAAAATGTAAAAGTGGCGATAATTTTACCTGTCCAAACTATGTCATAGGCAACTTAAGTAGATAAAGATGGAGACAATGAATGTAAAAACTATTTGCCAACTGTGAAGTGAAGATAAGAGTGGTTTAAAATTGGTAGCTTTTCTCTATGCCAGTAGTGAACTATCTGAGAAATAAATCAGGAAAGCAATTCCATTTACAGTAGCTACCAAAAAAAAAAAAAAAAAGAAGAAAAAGAAAACAAACAAACAAACAAAACACCTCTAGAAATAAGCTTAACCAAGGAGCTGAAAGATATTTATGATGAAATCTATAAAACATTGATGAAAGAAATCGAATCCTAACTCTTTGTAAGCCTGAGGTGGAGGATTGCTTGAGTCTAGGAGTTTGAGACCATCCTGGGCAACATAGTGAGACTCTGATTCCACAAAAACATAAAAAATAAAAAAAATTAGCTGAACATAGTGGTGCATGCCCGTAGTTCCAACTACTCAAGAGGCTGAGGTGAGAGGATCGATTCAGCCCTGGAAGTTGAGGCTGCAATGAGCTGTGATCATGCCACTGCACTATACCCTAGGTGACAGAGTGAGATACTGTCTCAGAAAGTAAAGGAAATGATGAGAACACAAATAAATAAAAAGATATCCCCTGTTCATGGATTGGAAGAATTAATATTATTAACATGTTCACATTACCCAAAGCAATCTACAGATTCAATATAATCATTATCAGGATACCAGTGACAGCTCACGCCTGTAATCCCAGCACTTTGGGAGGCCGAGGCAGGTGGATCACCTGAGGTCAGGAGTTCGAGGACAGCCTGGCCAACATGGTGAAACCCTGTCTCTACTAAAACTACAAAAATTAGCTGGGTGTGGTAGTGGGCACCTGTGATTCCAGCTAATAGGGAGACTGAGGCAGGAGAATCGCTTGAACCTGGAAGGCGGAAGTTGCAGTGAGCCAAGATAATGCCACTGCACTCCAGCCTGGGCAACAGAGTGAGGCTCTTAAAAAAAAAAAGTCATTCTTCACAGCAACAGAAAAAACAATCTTAAAATTCATGTACAAATGCAAAAGACCTCAGACAACCAAAGCAATTTTGAGCAAAAAAAAAAAAAAAGCAAAGCTGGAGACACCACACTACCTGACTTCAAAATATGCAAAGCTACAGTAAACAAAACAGATCAGTACTGGCATAAAAACAGGCACACAGACCAATAAAACAGAGAGGACAGCCTGGAAATAAATTCATGCATTTACAACCAACTTGTTTTTGACAAAAATGCCAATAATAGACCTGTAGGAAAAGACAGTCTCTTCAATAAATGGTTCTGGGACAACTGTATATCCACATGCAGAAGAATGAAACTAGATCCCTATCTCTCACCATACACAAAAATCAACTCAGATTGGATTAACTACTTAAATGTAAAACCAAAACTGTGAAACTACTAAAAGAAAACGTAGAGGAAACTCTTCATGAAATTGGGCTGGGCAAGGATATTTTGTATAAGACCTCAAAAGCACAGACGCCTAATGCAAGAATAGACAAATGGGATTACATCAAACTAAAAAGCGTCTTCAGAGCAATGGAAACTATCAATAGAGTGAAGAGGCAACCTACAGAATGGGAGAAAGTATTTGTAAGCTATGTATCTGGTTAATATCTAGAATATATAAGGAACACAAACAACTCAATAGTATAAAACTAAATAACCTGATTAAAAAATGAGTCAGGGTGGGTGCAGTGGCTCACCCCTGTAATCCCAGCACTTTGGGAGGCTGAGGCGGATGGATCATGAGGTCAAGAGATCAAGACCATCCTAGACACTTGGTCAAACTCCATCTCTACTAAAAATACAAAAATTAGCTGGGCGTGGTGGCATGCGCCTGTAGTTCCAGCTACTGGGGAGGCTGAGGCAGGAGAATCTCTTGAACCTGGGACGTGGAGGTTGCAGTGAGCTGAGATCATGCCACTGTACTCCAGCCTGGCGATAGAGCGAGACTAAGTCAAAAAAAAAAAAAAAAAAGCCCTGCATAGACAAATTCTCAACGTCATTAAACATAAGGAAAATGCAAATCAAAACCACATTGATATATTACTTTACCCCAGTCAAAATGATTATTATCTAAAACACAAAAAAATAACAAATGCTGGTGAGGCCATTGAGAAACGAGAACTCTGAAACACCATTGGTAATGGAAGTTCCTCAAAGAATTAAAAATAGAATTACCATATGATCCAGGAATCCCACTACTGGGTATATATCCAAAGGGAATGAAATCAGTATGTCGAAGAGATATTTTCATTCCCATGCTTGTTGCAGCACTATTCACAATAGCCAATATACAAATGCCCATCTATAGACACGTGGATAAAGAAAATGTGTATATGTATATATACATATATATGTATGGTAATTTCCCTGATTTGTGCATATATACACATACATACATACACACACAATGGAATACTACTCAGTCATAAAACAGAATGAAATCCTGTCATTTGTGGCAACACGAATGAACATTGGAGGACATTATATGAAGTGAAATAAGCCAGATATAAAAAGACAAATACCACATGATCTCACTCATATGTGGAATCTAAAAAGGCTGATTTTATAGATTTAGAGAGTAAAATAGTGGTTACTAGAGGTTGAAGAGGGTAGAAAGGAGAGGGGGAATGGAAGAGGTTGGTCAATGGATACAATGTTACAGTTAGACAGGAAGAATATTCTGGTGTTCTATTACACAGTAGGGTGACTACAGCAAATAATAATACAGCATATATTTCAAGATAGAAGACTGAATGTTGTCACCACAAAAAAAATATGTTTGAAGTCATGGACATTGTAATTTCCCTGATTTGATTGTTATATAATATATACACACATTGAAGCATCATACTGTACACCATAAATATGTTCAATTAATTTGAGGCTTTTTTTGGCATAAGCTTTTGTCACTTTATTGTTAACCAATGACTATTATCCAAAATTAGAGATGTAATTGTAACTTAATTGTACAACACAAAATTATGCTAATGGCAAAAGCCTACTGGGATTTACCAAATACTCATTAGTGCATTTTTACATTGACTATATGAACATGTGCTCGAGACTGTTAATAATAAGTTATAATTGGTTTAATCTCTTTGAAAATCCATATTGCAATTAGCCGGGGGTGGTGGCACATGCCTGTAATCCCAGCTTCTTGGGAGGCTGAGGCAGGAGAATCGCCTGAACACGGGAGGCAGAGGTTGCAGCGAGCTGAGATCGTGCCATTGCACTCCAGCCTGGGCAACAAAAGCGAAACTCCGTCTCAAACAAACAAACAAACGAAAGAAAATCCATATTGCAAATAGTTCTTGTTTAGAAAAATTCACACAGCCTTAAAAAATGGATTAAATTCATTTTAATCCTAATCTACAAATAGATCATAAACAGCAAAATATATCTGATAATTTTTCAATACTGTATCAAACTGATGTAGCCATGGTAGTGCACATAATTCAAAATGAGGAAATCCAATGAAAGTTCAGGTTTTTATCTATTATGGCAGTTTCTTTAAAGTGAACATTTATGTTTCAAAACACGAATAGTAGGGTCCACCATCCATTCCTTTGATGTACTGCGAAACATTCTCTTCCATAGGATTCTGAAGCATGTGCACAACCGTGGTACAACAGTCACTTCAAGGTTCACCAGCTGTGTTTTGTTCTACAAAACAAAAAATATATTAAATGCGACCTTTCTTTTTCATAATGTCTGCCCAAATTCTTTCAAAGTCAGCAAAATCAAAAAAGCACAAACGTTATTTTCAGACACAACTTGAATCGACTGTGCATGAAAACGTTTAATAAAATGGCAATTTTAATAGATAAATGTAAATTTGAGTGTGTAATACCAAATGGAAAGTAGCTGAACCACATAGAGTAAACAAGGCTTTACGTGTCTCCAAATTTAGCTGTTTTACAATAAACAAAGTATTAGAACATGTGAATATTAGAGCCTCCTAACTGGAAAGATTTCTTCAGTAAGATATAATTGAAATTAATATAAACTAAAATTATAATTTCTAAAATAGAATTAACAAACCAAATTTAAGTATTTTAATTAGATATTGAAAAAAATAAGCACAGTGATCTAGAAACCAAATATACTAAATTGATTATGTAGCTATCATATCAAGGTACAGACATTCTTCATATGCTACAAGATTAGCATCTCTCTCTCTCTCTCTCTCTCACACACACACACACACACACACACACATAAACACACACTCTCTCTCTCATTCTCTCTCTCACTCTTCCTCAGCCATACAGCACCCCTCCAGGATGATAGTATATCAGTGAGGAGCTTACAATTTTAACGCAAATCAGAATCCCACAGTTTGGCTCAATAAAAAGGCAGCTAAAAATTTAGCACTCTTAAGATATTCTGAGGAAAAATGAAATTTCAAAAGTATTTCTCGGTGATTGAGACTATCATTATGAATTATAAAACATATAGCTTACACACTCCATTGTGTTTGAACAACCAGTCATCGTGGGTGTAGTAGTGAGGTAGTATTGTTGTCCCCTCCTCAGGACTGACATTTTTATATGCTGCCCTTCCAGAAAGGTCCAGGTTTTAAAAAATAATTAAAATCAGTTACCAACAAATGTATATTTTCTTTTATTAATCATCTGTTTTTCTAAATCAGTCTAAAAAGAACAAAACTTTAAAACTCTTACAGAGACTGTTTCATCAATAAACTATCCTAGGGAACTACTACTGCTGTCCAAACCTCTGTGAAACGGTAGGCAAAAAAAGCCATCAGAGGATTACAGGAGATAATACACCAATCAGTGTAGCTGTTATAGATGACTGTGATTAGATAACCAAATATCAAATATCCAATTAGGTAATTAAATTTGGATTTAAAAAACTAACCACCAGCTGTACATATATTATTAAATGTTCTAATCTCTTTCGTCATTCATAGCCTTATTCTACGTAATGATCCAAGACTGTCCACTCTGCTACCTACCATCATTTTAAACACTGCCTGATCTGTATGATGGTGGAATTATGGCTATGGGCATGGCAGATATGAGAAGGGCATACTGAGAAAATGTGAGTGAGACAGAATGTGGAAATATATACAGGTTAAATATGGAAGAGGCAAGGGAAACCCATTAAAATGTTCACCATTATCCTTTAAAATGTACATAGAACTGAAACCACACATACGCATTTGTCAGACATGCTAATTAGTGTTAATCTTCAACAGAAAATAAAAAGAAAAAGAAAGAATGTGAAAGGAGGCAATGGAACACCATTCTCCATTCCCTGGACCAAAAGTAAAAGAAAACCAAGCATGATATCATACTGCCTTAATGCTGAAGAGCTCCCCTTAAATTTGTCTTTTAGCTAGCACAGTCAAACTGGTATAAGTGCTTTGACAAGGTGGGATGCATTCCATCATATCCGCAAAGGCCTGCTTTTCTCTGTTGGTGGTTCAGCTTATGCAGAACATATATGCAAAATAACAGCTCTCATATTGCTTCAAACTCATCGATACGCTGCTTTGTATTGCCTTGTCGAATCTGTTGCAGACTCTTGTACTTATCATGAACTGCTTTAACATTCTCAGCATGAAGAACATCACTATGTGCCCAATACAACTGACAAACAACTTTTTGACCAGGTGGTGAAAACAGTTGGTTAGCGTGAGGTCTGTTTTTTTGGGCTGCTGTATGTAGACAGCAAAGGTTATCCTATATGGCTTAAACTAAATAAAAAGGTGACACAGCAAGATGTTAAAAAAGAGAATCCTTTACAGTTCAAGTTTAGAGCTAAATTTTTCCTGAAGATGTTTCTGAGGAATTAATTCAAGAAATAATCCAGAGACTCTTCCTGCAAGTTTAAGAAGCCATCTTAAAGGATGAAATGTATTGCCCGCCAGAAGCAGCAGTTATTTTGGCTTCCTGTGCAGTCCAAACCAAGTGTGGAGATTATAATAAAGAGATTCATAAGCCAGGCTACCTGGCTAATGATAGACTCCTACCCCAGCATGTATTGGAACAACACAAACTAACAAAAGAACAGTGGGAAGAAAGAATACAGAACGGGCATGAAGAACATAGAGTAATGCTAAGGGAGGATTCTTTGATGGAATAGCTGAAGATTGCACAAGATCTAGAAATATATGGTGTCAACTATTTTGAAATAAAAAATAAAAAGGGGGCCGGGCATGGTGGCTCATGTCTTTAATCCAGCACTTTGGGAGGCTGAGGCGGGCGGATCACGAGGTCAGGAGTTCGAGACTAGCCTGACCAACATGAGGGATACCCCGTCTCTACTAGAAATACAAAAGATTAGCCAGGCTTGGTGGCTTGCGCCTGTAATCCCGGATACTCAGGAGGCTGAGGCAGGAAAATCACTTGAACCCGCGAGGTGGAGGTTGCAGTGAGCCAAGATCACACCACTGCATTTCAGCCTGGGTGACAGAGCAAGACTCCATCTCAAAAAAAAAAAAAAAAAAAGAAAAGAAAAATAATAAAATAAAAAGTATCAGAATAAAAATAAAAAGGGAACTGAATTATGGCTAGGTGTTGATGCTTTGAGTCTGAATGTTTATGAGCATGATGACAAGTTAACACCTAAAATTGGTTTTCCCTGGAGTGAAATCAGAAATATTTCATTTAATGACAAAAAGTTTGTTATAAAGCCAATAGACAAAAAGGCACCTGATTTTGTTTTTTATGCACCTCGTCTGAGAATCAATAAGGGGATTTTGGCCTTATATATGGGAAACTATGAACTATACATGCAAAGAAGGAAGCCTGATACTATTAAAGTACAACAGATGAAGGCTCAGGCTAGGGAGGAGAAACATCAGAAGCAGTTGGAAAGGGCACAATTAGAGAATGAAAAGAAGAAAAGAGAGATAGCAGAAAAGGGAAAGGAAAGAATAGAACGTGAAAAGGAAGAGCTAATGGAACGTCTAAAATAAATTGAAGAACTGACAATTAAAGCCCAGAAAGAACTAGAAGAACAGACTCAAAAAGTTCTAGAACTGGATCAAAAATGAAAACGAGCAAAATAAGAAGCAGAGCGGCTTGAAAAGGAGCATTGAGCTGCTGAAGAGGCGAAGTCTGCCATAGCAAAACAAGCTGCCGACCAGATGAAGAATCAGGAGCAGCTAGCAGCATTTGCTGAATTCACTGCCAAGATTGCACTTCTAGAAGAAGCCAAGAAGAAAAAGGAAGAGGAAGCTACTGAGTGGCAACACAAAGCTTTTGCAACCCCGCAAGACTTGGAAAAGACCAAAGAAGAGTTAAAAACTGTGATGTCTACCCCCTCTCCACCTCCACCACCAGTCATTCCTCCGACAGAAAACGAACATGATGAACATGATGAGAATAATGCTGAGACTAGTGCTGAATTATCAAATGAAGGGGTAATGAACCATAGAAGCGAGGAAGAACGTGTAACAGAAACATAGAGAAATACTTGTGGTAAGAAGCAACTTCAGGCATTAAGTTCAGCATTAGTTCAAGTCATAGATGAAACCAATTTGAGGTTTTTAATCTGATTTTTTAAAAGATAAATATGAACAATTATCATAAATTTCAAAAAAATAATGAAAAAGGCTGTGTGAACAAATTTTTTCTTATGATGTTTTAATTATATACATTTTTTGAAATATTAAATTGGTAAAACCAAATTGCCAAATGTAAGGTGTATTAAAATACTGATAAATTAGATGAAAGATAAAATTCCAATGTTTATATAAAATTTGATTTTTAAAAATATACCATTCTTCCCATTTAGTTACTATTTCTCTATTTTATGTGTTATATTCACTTGGAAAATTCTATCAGTACAACAAAACAAATGTTTCAGTGTAAAACTTAATCAAATTGACCATTATTTTGTCTTAAAAAATCAATTTATTTTATTTAGTCAAATTTTTAACTTCCAAACAATGCTTTTGAAAGGAGACAACTTGATTTCAAGGTTTAATTTTTGGAGGAGATTAACGTCATGAATATTAAACCCCAATATTCATTATTTAGCAGGTTTATATTTAGAATTATACTGAGAGATTTAAAAAGCTGTAGAGAACATTAATGTAATCAATGGCAAGTGCAGAACTAAATGATTTCTGTCAAATAATATTAGTGCATTTTGAAAGTTTTATAACCTTAATGTAATCAATGGCAAGTGCAGAACTAAATGATTTCTGTCAAATAATATTAGTGCATTTTGAAAGTTTAATAAATGCCTAAATTAAGGTATGAATTGTTTTAACTCTTATCTTTCGTCAAATATCTTCTCTTTTCAATCAATACTGCTGTGTTATGCCTTTTAAGTTGACAGAATGAATAATTTCTCCTATCTTCAAATAAAAAAATGTCCAAAACATTAATAAAATACAAAGGTCCATTTCTGACCTTGCAAGTGTATGATAGGCTGTATATAATAGTATCCTATCTGTTAAATAATAAAGAAATACCTTTTGCCCTGATAAAGTTAGATGTTAAGAAATTGTGTCAATAGCTGAATAATATGTCTCTATTGTTATCTATCTAAATTCAGAAATAAAGGTGTCAAGAATTGTAGGCCATTTCCTTCCCGGAGAATGTGAATTTAATCCAATCAGATTTTATTCTCAAAGTATGAGAACTTTCAGGCAGACATGTACCTAAAAGACATGTGCCTAAGAATATACTGGATTTGTCAGGAGAAAACAGTTTATTTCCACATGAATATTTTCACAATATCCCGTAACAGTTGGCAGTGTAAGTATAAGTTTCCAAAAGGTACATTCAAGTGTTTTATGAAATTATGAAATTATAAAAACAATAATTGTAAACTTTATTCAACTCATTTGTTCTTATATATACATATAAATTCATTAAAATTTAATACAAATTAAATACATTTCTTTACATAATCTTCAGATGGCCATTATCACCATGTGACATCGAGTGGACTTGCTGCCCACATTTTTGCCTTATTTCCAAGTTTCAAATAATTTTTCTGTCACCAGAATTCTTTCAAAAAACATCTTCTAAAAGAAATTTGGATGTACTGTATAAAGAAAAACTCTTCTGTGTCTGTTAAGTTGCCACATTCAACTTCAATTTTCAATCCTGTGCTTTGCCATACATCTTTAGAAACAGCTTATGATTTTGCACATCTCTGTCTCTTCCAAGCTATTTCATTCTCTGCTGCTTACTCTGAAGTTCTGAAGTTAAGCTTTAATCTCCATAAAGCATTTCAACAGAAGATAAAAGAAGGAACACTTCGACAGTTGCACGGAAAACTATGGAGAATGCTGTGAAATATTGGAATACATGGTTTCACTATTTAGTTAAAGACTGATGCTTTGTGGAGTTTTATAAATATGGTATACACCATGAATATATTTATATATAAATTCATTTTTCGTCATCTCGCAGTTGTAGGAAATGAAAAACAAATGTCTTATTTTTGACATTCATAGCTACACATACTTTTCCTATTTTTCACAAAAACCTCTAACAAGAGTAAAACTTTAGAATTACAAAATGCGTCTATATTTATTAGAATGAAAAAGGTATATATGTATATACTAAACATAATATTTGCCTTTTTTGTAAATTAAGTGGATTAATGTTGCTACTGATACATGCAAGATAATAGATTTCAGGAAATCTCTTTGTAAAGACATGTTTTGCTGAAAGGGGGACATATGTTTGGGAAATATTTTATGCAAATTTGCCAAATAATGCTTCTCTTCACCTAATAAATATTTCAGAAGCATTAGTGTTTGGAACTCAGTATTTTTTTTTTTTTTGAGACGGAGTTTCACTCTTGTTGCCCAGGCTGGAGTGCAGTGGCACAATCTTGGCTCACCACAACCTCCGCCTCCCGGGTTCAAGCGATTCTCCTGCCTCAGCCTCCCGAGTAACTGAGATTACAGGTGTGTGCCACCACCACACCCAGTGAATTTTGTAGTTTTAGTAGAGACGAGTTTTCTCCATGTTGGTCAGGCTGGTCTCGAACTCCTGACCTCAGGTGATCCACCTGCCTCGGCCTCCCAAAGTGCTAAGATTACAGGCGTGAGCCACCAGGTCCGGCCCCCATTGTGTATTTTTGTATGTGTACATGTATGTATATGTATGTGCGTGTGTTTTGTTTTTCCTCTCATTTCGTTTTGTCATACGTTATTGCTCTTTCGGTTATTGTTATAATTTTTTTATTGTGGAAAGAAAACCACATAACATTAGATTTACTCTCTTAACAATTTCTAAGTATACTATTAACTATATGCAAACGTGCAGCAAAATTCTAGAACTTCTTCATTTTAAATAAACTGAAGTTTAATAGCCATCAAAAAGCAATTCTGCCTTTTCTCCATCACTGGACCCTGGAAACCATTATTCTACTCTGTTTCTATGAATTTGACAAATCATACATCATTTGTGCTTCTGTGACTGGTTTATTTCACTTAGCGTAATGTCCTCAAAACATGTCATCCATGTTGTAATACATGACAGAATTCACTTCTTCTCAATGCCCAAATGTAGCAGTCTGTAGCAGTCTGTAGCAAATGTAGTAGTCTGTAGCATTTTTTCATTTTATTTCCTCTTTTAGTAGAATCCATTGAGTATTGACATGAAGCAAGTAGATATGCTTAACCTGTACTCATGAACAATGATGAAATAAGCAGCATACTCATGACTGATGTTTGCACTTACTAGCCCGTTCATGTACTCATCGACCTTAACAAGTGAACAGCATAGAAGAACAAGACTTTTCAGTGTATTTTCATTGAGTACGCTAAAGACATCCTTTATTTTAAGAAGATTTCAGAGAAAAGTAGACATAAACTGCCTGTAGCTTTTGCATAAATAATAATGATATTAGCTAACAGATATTGAATGCTTCCTGTGAAATTGTTATTTTTCTAATTGCTCCTTACAAAAGTGAAATGAAGGATGTTATGATACAAAGTATACAGATAAGGAAATTGAACCACAAGAAGGATAACAACACAGCTAAGACTTAATGGCATCAGAATTGAACTTAGGCAACTTGTTTCCAGATCCTCTGCTTTTAAATCTTAATAAATGTTGCTGGGCAAGACAGCCTTTAAGATGATCTAAATTATATTTACAAATTAATATACATACAATATATAAATATGTAATATATCTCTATCTGTCAATCATCTAGCTATCTAGCTGGCTTTCTGTCTACTGAGTGTGTGTGTGTGTGTGTGTGTGTGTGTGTGTGTGTGTATAGCAGTGGGTTAATTATCCAAAGGCTAATGATTTTGTTTAAAGAATATTGAAAAAGATTAATTTTCTATGACAAACGTAGTCCTTAGAATCTAGAGTCTACAATAACTACAGCAATATGATTTCCCATAATACATGTATTTAACATTTGATGGTTAAATGTTACAGTGGTTGGAATTTTTTTTTTTTATTTTTCGCTCATGTCACCCAGGCTTGAGTGCAGTGGTACGATCTCAGCTCACCGCAACCTCTGCCTCCTGGGTTCAAGCGATTCTTTTGTCTCAGCCTCCCAAGTAGCTGAGACTACAGGTGCCCGCCACCATACCTGGCTAATTTTTGTATTTTTAGTACAGATGGGTTTTCACTGTGTTGGCCAGGCTGGTCTCAAACTCCTGACCTCAGGGGATCTGCGCATCTTGGCCTCCCAAAGTGCTGGGATTACAGGCATAAGCCACTGTGCCAAGTCTAGTGCTTGGAATTATTAAACGTTTGTGGTTCAAAGGAGTCACTTGCTCCTTCTGATTAAAAAATGAAGAATGGAAATGTAATTTACTACAAGAAACAATGTGTTGGTTGAGAAATTATTGAGACCATTGCTCATCTTTATTATTCACCTTAGTGTATTCTTTTTCTACTATGCTCTTGTGTATACCAGGATGTACTTTTCTCAAATTATTTTTACTTTCTTTGTGATAGTATCAAACATCATAGTATTTTGATTTCTAAAAACATTAATTTCAACAACATTCTTCCTCTCAAGGATTCTCATAAAATTCTGTTTTACATACATATGTATGTGTATATATACATGTATGTGTGTGGTTATGTGTGTATATATACATATATGTTTACATATATGTACAAGTTTAATGTTTATAACTTTAATGCAAATGAAATGGAATATAAAACTGAAGTGAAAAATATCTTATATCTTAGCAATAATAAGTTAGCACCCCAGTAATAAACAACTATTATTCTTTATTTCTCAGGAAATGACACTTGGATCTTTTAACAACACTCTTTGTTTTTCCAGTTTTTGAACTGCAATGCTTTATTTTGATCCACCTAGTGACTCCATTTAACCTCTCATCACCTTTAAATAAACTGAGTGTCATTCGATTAGGTATAGTACTATGCATGATTGCGTCAATGTATATGCAAGAATTTGACTTTTAAAAGTGAATTCACTACTAGAAGAAAGTGCTATAACAACTAGTGCTTTTGTAATCGCTAGTGCAATTGTATCCTGTTACCTAATTTCCAGCCCTATAGTAGGCTCACTTTCCTGCCCTATGATTACATGACTTATTTTGGTCAATGAAATATAACAGTGCCATGTGACACTTCAGTGTGAAAACTTGAAGGGCTAGGGAATTGTAGGCCACATTATCTTTCCCTTGCTAAAGTGATCATAAAAGTAGATAGTGCCTCTGTCATCTCAGGTCCCTGTTTAGTTACAATAAGCCAAGATCCCCTGTCAATTTACATTTGATATATATAATATGTAAGAAATAAACTTCATTTTCTTCCAGTAGCAAGGATTATTGTTATTGCAATATAATCTTGCCCATCCTGGACGGCACTGAACTTCTCCAAAGAGTATGGCTCTCCTATAGCAAAATCCCTAAAATAGCCTACATACAAGACAGTGAAGGGCTAAGAAATTATTACTGAAAGACAAAAGGAAGCTGATTGATAATATGCACCGGTGTAATATTTGGCAAAACTCTCAACTGCAATAACATAAAAATTAGATCAGGTACCTAATGAACTTACAGCCCCAAGGAAAGAAAAGAAAGAATAAAATGTTAGTAATGAGTGTTGGTTGCTGTTGTTTATGTTTACAAGCTGTTACAAGAAATTGGTAAGCACACAAAATAATCAGATGATTTGCAAGCAAGAATGAAAAGTCTATAGAAAATCCTTAAATTTAAGTACATGTAGAGTTGAAAAGTCAAGTGATTCTCAAAACCAAATAGTAATAGATATTTGTAAGCAATACTTTGAGCAACAAAGGGCTGATTAAAACTCAGAGGTGAATTGCATGAAGGATTAAATCAAGAATTGGTAATCACACAAATTGTTGAAACATATGAATTTTTCAAATTATCTCAAAGTAAGTATCTGAACCTCACAATAAAGATTGTGATACAAAGAAACTCCCTTCAGCTAAACAAAATATCTTGGGAAGAAAGAAAATAATATTGTAGTCTCATGGTACACAGAATTAAGTTCACAGGTATAGGGACAGGGTCTAAAAATCAAGGAACAATAACAAATGGAAGAATTTTGTTAAGCAAAAAAATGGGTGTGACCATTGGCACAGACAACTTAGTGAAATTAAATAGAAGCTTGCTGATTGTTTTTGGAAAGAGCCTGGAATAAAAGAGACTAACAGACAAAATCACATTTGGTGCTCCCATTTTATATGAAAAGAAAGCAGTTTGAAAATAACTGGACAAAGAATATATTCTCAGATGGCCAATGTAGGTGTGAACAAAGTGAATAACAGAAACGGAAGGGCCTTTCAGGGGAAGAACCAATTGCTGGGAAGGACAATATCCTAAGGAGCAGAATTGGAGTTCAACAAAAAAAATTATCTACCCAATGTACAGAAGTCCCTTGCAAGATCTTCCCAGCAAGATCATAGAACTAAAATGAATAAATGATTGCTGTATACCCCCTCGCCCCCCTCCATTCTTCTGTTTTCTATACAAGAGAACTTATTGTATATATCTTGTCCCTGTTCCAGTTCCACAGTATATATTGGTTGAGTGTAGAGCAGATAATCCTACTTTTGGTCATAAGTTTTCAAATCAAGAGGAGCAATCAGGATTTGATGTGGGCTACTGCACATCATCTGGTGTAGTGGAGATTACTGATCTTCAGCCAGAGGTAATTGTATTTAAGTTTTACTGGACTTGAAAAAACTCTTGTGTTGTTCCTCAAGGAAAGAGTAAATCCACTTTGCCTACAGGATGGAGACAAGTTGATGTTTTGTCCAGAACGTGGATTGTGGTAGTCACCTGAGCAGTTCACCAAATGTTTCCTGCTTTCTGCCTTACAGGTACATTGTAGAATTACACTCACTCATTGAATTGAGGTATGGTCATATTATCTGCTTTGCAAATGAAAAGTAGGTGAAAGTGATATATGCTACCCCTGGGCAGAAGACAAGAAATAGTCTATCATTCTAGACATTTTCTCCTTCCTACAGGGGTGATCATGAAAGCTTAGGATGAGAGGGAGAGTCTTGAAGTCTGGTTTGCTTAGTGAATGCAGACTTCCCATTTCTCCCCTGATGACCAGTATTGGCCATGCATCGTAGCAAGAACTAAAATTTCTTATGCTAAATCACAAAGATTTGTGGGGTTTCTGTTATGGTAGCATAACCTGACATGTTGTGGCTGATTGTGAAAGTGTGTAAGAATGAGCATGTATTAGTCTGTTCTCACACTGCTAATAAAGACATACCCAAGACTGGGTAATTTATAAAGGAAAGAGGTTTAATTGGCCCACAGTTCCACATAGCTGGGGAGGCCTCACAATCATTTGGAAGGCAAATGCGGAGCAAGGTCATGTCTTACACGGCAGCAGGCAAGCGGGCATGTGCAGGGGAACTCCCCTTTATAAAACTGTCAGATCTCGTGAGACTTATTCACTATTATGAGAACAGCATGGGAAAATCTCACCCCAGTGATCCTATGACACGTGGGGATTCTTACAATTCAAGGTGAGATTTGAGTGCAGACACAAAGCCAAACCATATCAGAACACGTGTTGAATTAATCCCATTAAAATACGGCCATTCAGAAAATGTTCCTTTAATACACTAACAATAAAAATTGGAAATATAAAATCACTAGAAAATTTGAATAGTTCATGCAAAATAATCTGCAAATAAATGTATTTCCTTGATTTCCTGGTGCCAAAAACTGTCTGAGAAATAGAGAACATTATACCCGCAGTAACAATGCCTTAATCAAAGGGATATAAACAAAAGACAAGGATAAATAATCCAGTATTTGAGGGGCTACATCTGTTTTCCATCTATGTGTTTGAGAAAAGCCTCTGGTCCTTAAGGCCATAAAAAGTATACAAGCCATAATGGGAGGCTTATTTTCAAGTTATAGTTCATGCATTCAGGGATATATGCTAGGGATAGACAACGGGCATTGTGTACCTAGATGTCTCTAGGCACCATGTATGGAAAAGAACTCTAATCACAAAGGATGAGTCACTAGCTAAAAAGCCTTGAACGTAGCTCAGCTCTAACATTATCATGAGATGTTATATTACTAACCTGATCCAAGAACTGAAAGTTAAATTATAAATATGTGATTTTAATACAGATAGAGTGATATATATATATATTCATCCTATATATATATCCAATATATATATATATCCTAATAATTTCCACTGAGTGAGTCCAGAGCAATGACTGCTCTAGTGAGACAATAAGCACACCCAGGGTAGTAGCAATGAGTGCACCTACAGTCATATCTTGGTTTCTAAATACTATTCTTTTCTAAAAGGAATAAGAGCTCCTTAGATAAATGGCAGATTGCAGCCCTGGAACTGGGAAAGTGTAAGATGAGCCTGGAACATTCCACTGTGCCATAAAGTAAATAAACGCTCAGAGAATTGAAAGGCACATTTTGAAAGGACACAGGCACCAATCTGAAAGGGCTTCCACTGGCCAAATCTGAGACAATTTGAGAATCCAAATAAATGGTGATAGCAGTGAATTAAAAACCATAGAGAAAAATAATCCATGAATCCTATTAATGGAAGAGTAAATAAGTAAATGATGGAGAAAGCAAAGCTCATTGTCATAAATATAAGAGATGATGGAAGTAGAAAATCACTATTTGGCAGCTATCACAACAGTACTTGTTTCTGTTAGGAATTATCAACAGATACCAAAATCAATGAAGAAGCCAGGTGCAGTGGCTTGCACTAGTAATCCCAGCTACTGGGAGACTCGGGCAGGAGGATTGCTTGAGTCCAGGAGTTCCAGACCAGCCTAGGCAACATAGTGAGACCCATATTTATTTATTTATTTATTTGTGAATAATAAATTTCTTTTTAATTAGCAAAGCCAGGACCTGGGTTTGGTGGCTCACACCAGCACTTTGGGTGGCTGAGGCAGGAGGATCACTTGAGGTCAGGTGTTCAAGAATAGCCTGGGCAACATGGCAAAACCTCATCTGTACTGAAAATACAAAAAAAATAGCTAGGTGTGGTGGCGCGTGCCTGTAATCCCAGGTACTTGGGAGGCTGAGGCATGAGAATCACTTGAACCTGGGATGCAGAGGTTGCTGTGAGCCAAGATTGAACTACTTCCCTCCAGCCTCAGTAACAGAGTGAAATTCTGTTTCAAAGAAAGTGTAAGAAAGAAAGAAAGAAAGAAAGAAAGAAAGAAAGAAAGAAAGAGAGAGAGAGAGAGAAGGAAGGAAGGAAGGAAGGGAGGGAAGGAAAGAAAGAAGGAAAGAAAGACAGAAAGAAAGAAACAAAGAGAAAGAAAGAAAGAAC
>NW_012110219.1:612893-670519 GCF_000951045.1 Mandrillus leucophaeus | reverse complement strand
AAAGAAAGAAAGAAAGAAAGAAAGAGAGAGAAAGAGAGAGAAAGAGAAAAGGAAAGTAAGTCAAGCCTGGTGGCTTATGCTTGGAGTCTCAGCTACCTGGGAGCCTGAGGAAGGAGGATCACTTGAGCCCAGGAGTTCAAGGCTGCAGTGAGCTATGTATGATCATGTTACTGCACTCCAGCATGGGATTCCCCATTTGTAGAGATTCCCCATCTCTACAAAAAAATTAGTGAAAACATTTTTAAAATTAAAAAAAAAAATTAGATTAGTAAAAATGGGGAAATGTATTTACATAGTATTAAGATAATTATTAATTATAAAATATCCACCTTACAATAAAGAAACCGGGCACATATCACTTTCACCAAATAATTAAAGTTAACTTTGTCATTAGTGAGTTAAATATGCATTATGTACTTTATGCTATGATACACTGAAAGTGATACATCATATCTGGTGTATTCTTGACAAAAATGCACAAGGTCAATCTAAACAAGACAAAAAACCTGAACTGATTGACATGGTATAAAATAGTTTATACTCTTCAAAAATATCAACATACTTAAAGCTTGAGAAACTCTTCCAGATTAAAGGAAATGCGTGAGACAGAACAATTAAGTTCAAATTGTAATTCTGAATTGCATACTGGACCGAATTTTATTTTCTGTAATGAATGTTAAGGAATAATTGGCAAAATTTGAATATAGAGTGTTTACAGGCTGGGCGTGGTGGCTCAGGCCTGTAATCCCAGCACGTGGTGGCTCAGGCCTGTAACCCGAGCACTGTGGGAGAACGAGGCAGGTGGATCACTTGAGCTCAGAAGTTTAATACCACCCTGGGCAACATGGCGAAAACCCTTCTTTACAAAAAAACCCACAAAAATTAGCCAGGCGTGGTGGCACAGGCCTGTAGTCCCAGCTCCTGGGGAGGCTGGGGCAGGAGGATCCCTTGAACCCTGGAGGTGGAGGTTGCAGTGAGCCGTGATCACACCACTGTGCTTCAGTCTGGGTGACAGAGAGACCCTGTCTCAACAACAACAACAACAAAAGAGTGTTTTTGCATTGATGTCAATATCTTGACTTTGATAACTGTACTATGTTTATGTAAGAGAAAGTTCTTGTTTTTATGAAAACACATTGTAAGTATTTAGAAGTATCATAACTGCAACTTATTTTCAAATGTCCCAGATAGTTCAAAAATATGTGGATAGATACATATATACGTGCATGCATACCTACATACAAATAAGTAGAGAATAACAAAGTAGTTTTTATTCACCAAATTTAACATTTGGGAAATCCAGGTAAAGGTGGTTTGGGTAACACTTAACATTCTTTTTGCTCTAAGCCTGAATTATATGACAAAATAATTCCAAGTTCAAAGTTTTATCTTCTGCCTTTATTTTACTTGGTTTCTCTTTCACATTTGACATTGTTCACCAATTCTTCTTTTGAAAAACCATATTTCTTGAATTTGACGATACTGAATTCTGTGATATTAGAAGCACTTCTTCAGGCGATTTTGAAGACACTGATTTTCCCTAGGGTTTCTGGTCTTTTTGGTCTATACATTCCCTAACTAATAACGTCTAGTTCTGTGGCTTACACTACCACTTTGGGAGTTAAGGATTCCCAAGTTTATATTTCAAGCCCAGATTTTTCCCTGTGTTCCCTACTCTTTTAACCAGTTTCTTACTGGATGCTTTCATCTCAATTTTCCATAGAGAATTTATACTGAAAATGTTCAAAGCTGTATATGTTATTTTTCTTTTGAAACCCAATTGCCTCTTTTGTGTTCCTGTACTTATTGATTGCACCAGTCACTGCAGTAAAAAACACAGTAGCATCCTAAGTTGTAGTCACCAAATTCTATGCAGAAAATACTTTAATCTCTCTAGTCTTTAAACTAACATTCATTCCTTCAACAAATATTTATTTCCTATATATTTGGCACTGGGACTAGAGCAGTGAAAAAGATGTATGTAGCTCAGTCTTTTTTTGTTAACATTTTTAATTGGCAAATCATAATTATATGTATTTATACTCAGTCTTGATTATGCTTGCTTTCTATTGGAAAAAGTAGACAATTAGATGTAAGTCATCTTTTTCACTTAAAGAACACATCTATTTATATTACCAAGTAACAGATTCAGGGTCAAAAATCTGAGAACTCTAGGGTAAGAAGGAAAAATTAAATCATCTCTTATCACATTGCCATCATAATTATGACATGTACTGCTACCATTTGCTGCCACTGTCACCAGAGTGATGGCTTTAAAAAGCAGTTCTGATCGTGTCATACCATTTCCCTGATGAAGATTCTTCAGTAGCCCACTACTGGCTATAGGAAAACCTCTAACACCTTGGCAAGGCTTCACAGCTGTTTACAGCCTGGCCTCTGCCTACCTAGGGGTACCTTTTGCTTTTTTGTCCTACTCTCATCCCTCCCCTTCCTCATATTCTTCTGGAGTCATCCTGAATAACTTCATGGTTCCAGAGTGCTATACTGTTCTATGTTCTGCTGAGACACCATCAGACCTGGTGCGTATGTTTACTATAAAGCAAATAACACCAAATTTCAGATATTTATTTATCTTTCTTTACTGAGTTCATGCAAGTAAAAGAGACTTATTGATCTTTAAGTTTCCAATATTTACCATACCTGAGTGAGGCGTAGTAGGAGTCCACAAATATATATTGAAATAATGAAATAAAAACATAGTTATGTATTATTCATTAATATAAAGAACAAATAAGATGTAGTATTTTGAATTGTAGAATTTTGTCAATGCAATTTGTTACTGGGAAAAATTTACATTCTGTTCTGAAGGACATATATAATTACTGATCTCCAATATCATCATCATTTAAACATTCTTACTAAAAGTCATCTTTGTCATTGGTGTTATACTATAAAAATACTACCTTCATAAATATGACACCCCAGATAGAATATTACCTTCTACAAAAAGGTACTTATCACCTTTTAAATTCTTATTTGTTTAACATTCTATTTACTTCTACTGAGGAACCAAACCCAACTAATTAATAAATAAATGAGCTAATAAATTAATTAGCTATGTTTTTAAATGCTCTACTTTGACCAATGTACTTCAAGCTTGGCTCTTGGTCAGGATTGTTTATAAGGTGAACTAGGTTTCTAGTGTTCCTCTTTTGGAATGGTTAGTTACTGTTTGAAACTAAGAGTTAAAATATAGTTTCTTAATACTTCTTGGTTCTTTATGGAAATAATAGAATATAAAAATTTCCACCACTTACAGAATCATCTCTAAGGAGGATATAGTATAGGCCACCTTATTTTTAGTTGCTATATTTTGAAATGAAAATAAAACTTTTGTTGCAGAACTTTACTCCTTAGTTCAGCTAAAAGTGGGTTCTTGTCACACAACCAGGCAAGACTAGGTGTGTGGACACATTGAAGGGTGAGTAGAGCAGAACTGATTGGGCGGAAAGGAAAAATAGGGGCGGGGAAAAAAAAAACCCTCAGCAAGGTGAGGGGATTCTGCCAGTGGGCTCCTGTCTCACAGACTGAATTCCAGGCCACCATACATGAGTCGAAGAGGCCCAGCTCAAGCCCCGTGCACAAGGCATGAACTTCCCATGGCTCCACCCCATTCTCCTAGTGCACAGGCAGGTCAGAGATTCTCTGGGGACCCTCCACCTTATCTGCCACCTGCATCTATCACTTTGAGGGAACCCTCATGCCTTTTCTTTCCACATAAGTACTTGGGAATAAAAACCAAAACAGTTTATTGCCTTTCTCATTTGACAAATACATATCAAAATTACAATTATTTCTCGTACCCTCTCCCAAAATAAGAGGTTTTTTGTTAATTGCTATTTGCTAATTGTAAACATTTTTATTGACAGGTAGAGGTGTTCTGTAAATGGAATCAATGTGATAGTTTGTATAGTTGGCATATTTTTAAAATTGTGTTTTTACTGAACATATAAAAAAGGAATTTACAGTAAGAGCAACAACCTGTAAAAGTCAAAACAAAAGTGAATAGAGGATTGGTTAGAAGTCTTTCTGTTGGTAGGAAAGGGTAGAGCACATATGAAATCATAAAGAATAAAGTCTTTACTTTATGTTATTTCAGATTGTTTATTTCCTTTGTTAATTATAGTTTAAACACAGAAATAGAAAAAAATCAACTATAAAAGTGTGGTAGTAAATCATTTACATAGCATCTAATTTTACAGCCTATGAGGATTTTATGTTAAATATTTAATGACAGGATATGGTAAAGAGTTGGAAATTCTAGTTAAAGTTTGACAATTTGCTTACAACAATAGAGCAAAATGAATTGAGAAGCTAAATTATGTTTTATTGTTTAAATATAATTTTAGCCATTTTAAACTACTTATATCTTTTTAGAGTCTTTGTAAGCCATTCATAATCTGGCAAAGGAGAGAGATTTACAAACTGATTACACCATAATGTGGTAAATGCACTGATGAGGGAACATGATAGGGGATTTTCAAAAGTGGCATATGTTCTAGTATGTGTGCACATGTATTTCCACACATACATCTGGGCTGCTTTTACAGAGAAGGGAGAATTTTTTTCTGCATATTAAAGATCGCAAAGGAATATGTGAGGCAGAGATTGGTGAGGAGAGGAAACATGTTTCAGCTCATGCAAAGATGCTGAGGTATGGATAAGCTTGGCATATTTAGCAACTGGTGAGAAATTGATATGTATTACCAACAGCATTTTATGTTATCCATTATCCTCAAAAGAATGTTTTTCCCAATATTATTTCACCATATGATCCTTTGCTCAACTATAATAATACTTGGAAACTGTATTTTTGAACAAACTATCTCAGATAATCCCAGAAACAGATGTTTTGTGTGATTAGGGTCTACAAAGAACCCTTCCCATCCCCAGTCCCCTCAGGTGATCTCTGAAGAGACTCAGAGAAACCCTTAAAGATCACCCTGGAACAGTTTGAAATTCACTTTCCTGGATCATCTGGCCCAATATTATTTGTATGCAAATTTCCACCTAGTTTACATGTTTGTCATCCAGAAATTCTGAGCTGAGATATCAAATAATATTTTTAATTACCTGTATACCACATGTAGTTTTACTACCACAACTCTTTGCAATTTAGTCATATCAGTAAGAATGGGCTAGATTATGTAGATTATGCTGTTGTAACAAACAAACCCCAAGCCTTAGTGGCTTAAGACAACAAAAACTTTTTTGTGTTTATTTATTTATTTATTGAGACGGAGTCTTGCTTTGTTGCCCAGGCTGGAGTGCAGTGGCACGATCTTGGCTCACTGCACATCCGCCTCCCAGGTTCAAGTGATTCTCCTGCCTCATCCTCCTGAGTAGCTGGGATTACAGGTGTGTGCCACCATGCCCAGCTAAGTTTTGTATTTTTAGTAGGGACGGGGTTTCACCATGTTGGCCAGGCTGGTCTCAAACTCCTGACCTCATGATCCGCCTGCCTCGGTCTCCCAAAGTGCTGGGATTACAGGCGTGAGCTACCGTGCCTGGCCCAAAAATTTATTTTTTACTCATGCTATATGACATAAAGAACTAAAGGCTTTGCTCATATTTAAACACTCAGGGACCCAGGCTGATAAAAGTACTTTCTCAACAACTTCTTCCATGATAGACTTGACAGAGAGAAGAGACTTTTGAAAATCACTTACGGCCCCTTAAATCTGCCACGGAAGAGACATATTTCATTTACATTTCACATTTTATTGGCCAAATAAATGCACAAATCTATGCCGAACTTAAGCAGTGTCAGGGAAATGTAATCCTAATGTATACCTGAAAGTATACCAATACTGAGCAAACTGCCCTGACTTTTGTTTTGTTTTGTTAGATAGAGTCTTGCTTTGTTGCCCAGGCTAGTCTTGAACTCCTGGGCTCAAATTATCCTCCTGCCTTGGCCTCCCAAAGTACTAGGATTACAGGCATGAGCCACCATGCCCCACCAGCACCGACTTTTATACTACCCATACCTATTATTTATAGTGATGAACTTCCTCTTAAGTTGAAAATTTATTTGATTTATATCAAAAATGTTTTTGCCTGTGTGTGATTAAGAAATTTATGGGGTTTTCTTGGGGGAAAGAAGAGCTTCATAAATGAATAGAAAACTAAACAGGCAACTTGGTCTTGGCTATGACTTGAAAACATTGATTGACCTATGGCAGAAGATGATTAGATAAAAGGAAAATAATTCAGTACAAGCAGAGAGAAAATAAAATACAAAGCAAAAACTAGAGGGAGAGACAGTCAATGGACTAATAGTATGGTGTCTTTTTGTCTGTGATGTACTTCCTAACTTATCTTATTTAACACCTAAATATTGAATACTACATACATTTGGGTTCATCTTTTTAAATTATATCTTTCTAACAATGCTTGAAGGCAATCTTTCCAATATTTATTTGAAAATTAAATCATCAAAATTTTTTTCTGAGAGAATCTACATTGTGTGTTTGTGTGTATGCACACAGACACAGTTAGCTAGTAAAGTTAATCTTAGTTAAGTGCAGAAAATTATGTAATATATATCTGGCATGAAATTTAAACAAATTCTTCTTTGTTAAGGGATGTTGGTGTTGCCAACATCCAGAAGGCACTATATGTAGAGCCTTTATCTAGATTGAGGTCTCAAGCCTCTATTGAAGCCTGTAGCTCTCACCTGTTGTACCTTCTGTGTTCCACATTTTATCATGCTGTGTTAGTTGCTTTAGGCTATCAGAAATGTTAATTGTGGTCATTTGTCAGTGTCCTTCTGCTTGCAGTTGCTTTCATTTCAGTCCTTAAAATCTGTCTTCCTGGATACAGAATTAATCAGCTGTACTACTAGGTCAATCAGTGTTACTACTTCTCTTCCTAATCGCTGTTGCACTTGTTTGTGTGATACCAGAACTGACACTGACACTGAAAGTCACAAACCTCTCGTCTGTTACAACTCTCAATTGTGCCATCCTTTTTACTGCTGCCTAGTTTTCTGCTACAGTTGGGATATTTTATAGGCTTCTCTTACTTTGAGTTGAAAAGTACATTATTTTCCAAAAGACATTTTTCCTTCTCTCTAAACAGTAAATTTAACAAACATTTACAGCACACCTATTTTGGCAGATACTGTGCTAATTGCTAAGGATTTGGAAATAGATGGAATATGATCCCTGCCCATATGCTCCCAGTATATCTTAAGGGTTCTAATGCAGATGCAGCCAAGCAGGTCCCTTAAAAAAGAAACATGGATGAGCTTGGAAGACATTATATTAAGTGAAATAAGGCATGCACAGAACAATAAATACTGCATGTTCTCACTTACGTAGAAGCTAAAAACACTGATCTCATAGAAGTATATAGTAGAATAGTGGTTACTAGAGGCTAAGAAGGGTGTGGGGGTTAAGGGAAAAGCCAGAGGCTGGTTAACAGATATATAAGTACAATTAGATAGAAGGAATAAGTTCTAGTGTTCTATATCACTATAGGATGACTATAATAAAAATTTATTGCGTATTTTCAAATTGCTGGAAGAGTGGATTTTGAATGTTCTCAACACAAATGAAATGATAAATGTTTGAGGTGATGGATATACTAATTACCTTGATTTGATCAGTACACATTGTGTACATGTACTGAAATATTAATATCACATATTAAGTACCCCACTATATGTACAATTATTATGTGTTAATTAAAAATAATAATTTTGAAAATTAATACACACACGAAGAAACAGATTAGATGTAAGACAATAAAGAATATCCAGGACTGTGGTGAACCAGGGAACACCTATCCATTGTTGTCATGAGAGTGAAGGAAACCAAAATATTTCATCCCAAATATTGTAGGGGCCAAGGGCTGCAGGTTCCTCTTAGCTTTCTGAAGCTTCACTGAAAAATAAACTCACAAAAGGCAGATTATTTGAAGAAATGGCATACAAGTTTATTTAGTATGTATACATGGGACCATTCAGAATGAAGACCCAAAGGCACAGAGGAAATTGTCAATTTTTATGTTTGGTTTCAACAAAGCATGAACAGCCATGTAGAAATATGATCTGACAAAGAGTATGATCAAATGCTAACAGACTGAGTGGGGAAACTCAGCAATGTCTGTCTGTATATTTTTTTGCACTGAAATAATTTTTTTTTTGTTTTTTATTTTATTTATTTATTTTAGATGGAGTTTCGCTGTTGTTGCCCAGACTGGAGTGCAATGGCATGATCTCGGCTCACGGCAACCTCCACCTCCCAAGTTAAAGCAATTCTTCTGCCTCAGCCTCCTGGGTAGCTGGGATTATGGGCATGCACCACCATGCCTGACTAATTTTGTATTTTTAGTAGAGACGGGATTTCTCCATGTTGGTCAGGCTGGTCTTGAACTCCTGACTTCAGGTGATCCACCTGCCTCGGCCTCTCAAAGTGCTGGGATTACAGGCGTGAGCCACTGCGCCTGTCCAAAATTTTATTTTATTTTTATAATTTCAACTTTTATTTTAGATACAGGGGGTACATGTGCAGGATCGTTACATGGGTGTATTGTATGATGCTGAGGTTTGGTGTACAAAGGATCCCATTACCCAAAAAGTGAGCATAGTACCAAATAGGTTGTTTTTCAGTCCCTGCCTCCCTCCTTCTCTCCCTTGTCTAGTAGTCCCCAGTATCTCTTGTTCTCATCTCTATGTTCATGTGTGTATCTAGTGTTTACTTCTGACTTACAAATGAGAACGTGTGGTATTTTGTTTTCTGTTACTACATTAATTCACTTAGGATAACGGCCTCCAGCTACATCCATGTTGCTGCAAAGGACATGATTTCATTCTCTTTTTATGGTTGCATAGTATTCCATAGTACATATGTACCAGATTTTCTTTATCTAATCTACTGTTGATGGGCATCTAGGTTGATTCTATGTCTTTGCTACTGTGAATAGTGATGCAATGAATGAATGAGTGCATGTGCCTTTTTGGTAGAATGATTTATTTTCCTTTGGATATGTACCCAGTAATAGGATTACTGGGTCAAATGGTAGTTCTGTTCTTTGAGAAATCTCCAAACTGCTTTGTATAGTGGCTGAACTAATTTATATTCCCACCCACAGTGTATAAGCCTTCCCTTTTCTCTGCAGCCTTACCAGCACATTTTGATTTTTGACTTTTTAATAATAGACATTCTGACTGGTATGAGATGGTATCTCATTGTGGTTTTGATTTGTATTTCTCTGATGATTAGTATGTTGAACATTTTTTCATATGCTTGTTGGCCGCAGGTATATCTTCTTTTAAGAAGTGTCTGTTCATGTCCTTTGCGTACTTTTTAATGGGATTATTTGTTTTTCACTTGGTTCATTTATTTAAATTCCTTATAGATTCTAGATACTAGAGGTTTGTTGGATGCACGTTTGTAAATATTTTCTCCTATTCTGTAGGTTGTCTGTTTACTCTGTTGATAGTTTCTTTTGCTGTGCAGAAGCTCTTTAGTTTAATTAGATCCCATTTTTCAATTTTTGTATTTGTTGCAGTTGCTTTTGAGGACTTAGTCATAAATTCTTTGCCAAGGCCAATGCCTAGAATTGTGTTTCTTAGGTTTTCTTCCAGGATTCTTATAGTTTGTGACCTTGCATTTAAATCTTTAATTCATCTTGAGTTGATTTTTGTATATGGTGAAAGGAAGGGGTCAAGTTTCAGTCTTCTACATAAGACTAGCCAGCTATCCCAGCACCGTTTATTGAATAAGAAGTCCTTTCCCCATTGCTTATTTTTGTCTACTTTGTTGAAGATCACATGATTGTAGGTGTGCAGCTTTATTTCTGAGTTCTCTGTTCTATTCCATTGGTCTACATATCTGTTTTTGTATGAGTACCATGCTGTTCTGGTTACTGTAGCCGTGTAGTATAGTTTGAAGTTGGGTAGCGTGAGGCTTTGTTTTCTTCATTTTACTTAGGACTGCTATTCAGGATCTTTTTTGATTCCATATGAATTTTAGAACAGTTTTTTTCTAATTCCATGAAAAAAATGGCTTATCTGGATCATTCTTGGCCTCTCTGAGCCTGTATTTTATCCTTCTGGGTATGGGGGGACCCTCTTTGGAATGGGGGTCTTATGACCTAAAGTCAAACAAGATAGGTCAGAAAATTTCTTTATGGCCAGGTTCAACACAGAAAGACAGAGGGAAAGTTAGAATAGTCTTTTTAGGTTTTATAGCTGGCTTTGGGGAAAAGGAGCTCTGGTGTCTATGACCTGCCTTGAAGAATGGGAATTCTAGTTTCTATGGCTAACCTCTGTGGAGAATGGGACTGAGACAGGAGGGCAGGAGATGGTCAGAGAAAAACTTCCGAGATACTTCGGAGGCCTTCATTTTAGGGTATTGTTTTCTGACCCCCAACAATATACTTATTTGACATATTTTGAGATGGCTATTCAGAGGGCCTGAAAACAGAAGTAGCGCTACAAAGCTGTCTTTTGTGAGAGAGATTTGTATCTGTAGAGAAAATCTGCATTGATACAGCCAGGTTTTCTCTATGGTCCCCCTTTTTTACTGATCTATGAAAAATTAAGTGAGAATCTGACACCTTTAAAAGTCTGAAAGTAATTTTTATCATTTAGTATCTCTGCTGCTACCTGTGAGGTTGCCTCTACATCACAAGACCACCTTTGCTAGTCAGGCCTCCTCTTCTTTCCCTTCTATATCCTCTTTTGCCACCATAAGCTGTTTTGCCAGGATCCAAGCCTCCATTCTTTCTGTAACCTCAAGATGATAGAAAAGCAACTATCTGGCCATTTCTTTGAGTTCTTATATTTTGTATGACTCTGCAGCACATTAATACATTTGTATGCCTTTTCTATTAATTTTATTTTAGTCAGTTAATTTATTAGTGAACCTTCAGAGGGCAAAAGGAAAGTTTGCCCTTTACCATATAAGAGTAAATATATTACATCTTTCAATTTATGTGTGATTTAACATCTTGAAGTTTGAATTTTTAAGTGTTGGTAACTAGGTCAAAGTATCTTTAAACACTGTATGAACTCAATGAAACCTATTTTTGGAGTAGGTAAAACCTTAAGATAACCAATTTTAATTTTTGATGTAAAACTATTTCCAATATAATGGTTTTATTCCTCGTCTGCGTTTTCTAAAAGATGATCCCTTATATGTGATTTACATGTTGTCATATAATCCAGATAGCTTTAGCCTAATTGATAGAAAAAGAGTTAAGAGGATTATTAACTCAAAACCTGTCAAGCACAAATGTGGCTCAAAGATTGATAAGAAAACATCAACTGAAACTATTTATTAGGAGCCCACTGAGACATCACTATTTTCTCAGGACAAGGAAATCAGAGAGAGAAGCCAGGCATCATGACAATGAAGCAGTAAAGACACGAGTAATTAGACATATTCGGCTTAATTACTCAATTCCTTCTACTAAGCCAACATTTCTTGAATGTCCTATGCCTTAACAGCATTATATTAGGTCTATAGTTTAAAAATTTTAGCAGTTTAAAATCTCTGTCTCAGCACAATATGAATAAGAGGGAGAGATGGAAGTGGGATGGATGGGATGAAGAAGCTGGAAAAAACATGGCTTCAGGATACATTTAGCTTCAGCTTGATTCCATGAGTAACTAAGGAGCATGAACTAAAACACAGAGGTTTTCCAGGGTACAGACTGAGTGTGAGGATGGTTCATGTGATCATATCCCTGTATCAACAAGTCATCAATTCATTGGCTAGAGCTGCTGGAAGAGGAAATATAACCTAGTGTCTTCAGGTGTGACGGCTTCAGTTAGCCAAAACCATTCTTCCAGTGAATAATAATGGAAGCCAATTGGCTGTGCGCACTTCTCATTAAGTGCAATCTCGACAACAAAAGAATATCCTATACCCTGTGTTCAAAGATTAGAAATTAGTGGAAGAAACAGCCAAATTACAAAACGTCATGAAGAATACTATGACAGAAATGTTTTTTAGATGCTGATATGGTATGGCTTTGTGTCCCCACCCAAATCTTATGTTGAATTGTAATTTCCTATGTTGGGGGAGGAACCTGGTGGGAGGTGATTAGATCATGGGAGCGGATTTCCCCCTTGCTGTTCTCATCATAGCGGGTAAGTTCTTGTGATAGTGAGTAAGTTCTCATGAGATCTGTATTAGTCTGTTTTGACACTGCTATAAAGAAATTCCCAAGACTAGGTAATTTATAAAGGAAAGAGGTTTAATTGACTCCCAGTTCCACATGACTGGGGAAGCCTCAGGAAACTTAAAATTATGGTGGAAGGGGAAGCAAGCACATCTTACATGGCAGCAGGTGAGAGAGAGAGCATGTGAAAGTACAGGAAAAAGCACCATTTATAAAACTATCAGATTTGAGTGAGAACACAGAGCCAAACCATATCATTCTGCCTCTTGCCCCTCCCAAATCTCATGTCTTTTCAAATTTCAAAACCAATCATGCCTTCTCAACAGTCCCTTAAAGTCTTAACTCATTTCAGCGTTAACTCAAAAGTCCATAGTCCAAAGTCTCATCTGAGACAAGGCAAGTCCCTTCTGCCTATGAGCCTATAAAACCAAAAGGAAGTTAGTTACTTCCTAGATACAATGTGAGTACAGGCATTCTGGTAAATGCACCCATTCCAAATGGGAGAATTGGCCAAAACGAAGGGATTACAAGTCCCATGTAAGTCCAAAATTCAGCAGGGCAGTCATTACATCTTAAAGCTCCAAAATGATCTCCTTTGACTTCATGTCTCACATTCTCACATTCAGTTAATGCTGATGCAAGAGGTGGGCATGCATGGTCTTGGGCAGCTCTGCTCCTGTGGCTTTGCAGGGTACAGCCCCCATCCCGGCTGCTTATATGGGCTGGCATTGAGTGTCTGTGGCTTTTCCAGGCACATGGTGCAAGTTGTCAGTGGATCTACCACTCTGGGGTCTGGAAAACGGTGTCCCTCTTCTCACAACTTCACTAGGCAGTGCTGCAGTGGGGAATCTATGTGGGGGCTCTAACCCCACATTTCCCTTGTTTACTGCCCCAGCAGAAGTTCTCCATGAGGAGCCTGCTCCTCCAGCAGACTTCTACCAGGACATCCAGGCATTTGCATACATACTGTAAAATCTAAGCAGAGGTTCCCAAATCTCGATTCTTGACTTTTATGCACCCACAGGTCCAACACCGTGTGGAAGCTGCCAAGGCTTGGGGCTGTTACCCTCTGAAGCAATGGCCTGAGCTGTACCTTGGTCCCTTTTAGCCACAGCTGGAGCTGAAGTGGCTGAGACACAGGGCACCATGCCCTGAGGCTACACAGAGCAGGAAGGCCCTGAGCTCAGCCTATAAAACCATTTTTCTTCTTAGGCCTCTGGACCTGTGATGGGAGGGGCAATAACCAATATCTCTGACATTCCCTGGAGACATTTTCCCCATTGTCCTAGTGATTAATATTTGGTTTATCTTTACTTATGAAAATTTCTGCAGCAGGCTTGAATTTCTCCCCAGAAAATGGGTTTTTCTTTTCTATCACATTGTCAGGCTGCAAATTTTCCAAACTTTTATGCTGTACTTCCCTTTTAAACATAAGTTCCAGTTTCAAATAATCTCTCTCAAGTTCAAAGTTCCACAGATCTCTAGGACAGGGGCAAAATGTCACCAGTCTCTTTGCTAAAACATAGCAAGAGTCACCTTTGCTCCAGTTTCCAATGAGTTCCTCATCTCCATTTGAGACCACCTCAGCTAGGACTTCATTACCCATAACACTATCAGCATTTTGGTCAAAACCACTCAACAAGTGTCTTGGAAGTTCCAAACTTTCCTGCATCTTCCTGTCTTCTTCTGAGCCCTCCAAACTGTTCCAACCTCTGCCTGCTACCCAGTTTCAAAGTCACTTCCAAATTTGTGGGTATCTTTACAACAGTACCCCACCAGTACCAATTTACTGTATTACTCCATTTTCACACTGCTATAAAGAACTTCCCAAGACTGGGTAATTTATAAAGAAAAGAGGTTTAATTGACTCACAATTCTGCATGGCTGGGGAGGCCACAGGAAACTTACAATCATGGCAGAAGAGGAAGCAAGCTCATCTTACATGGCAGCAGGTGAGAGAGAGAGCATGTGAGAGTGCAGGAAAAACAACCATTTATAAAACCATCAGATCTCATGAGAATTTACTCAAAATCAGGAGAACAACATGGGGGAAATGGTCCGCATAATCCAATCTCTTCCCTCCCTTGACATGTGGGGATTACAATTCGAGATGAGATTTGGGCGGGGGCACAGAACCAAAACATATCAAGGTCTTTTGGTTTAAAATTGTGTGGCACTTCCCCATTTGCTCTCTCTCTCTCTCTCCCTCTCTCCTGTTGCCATTTGAAGATGTGCCTGCTTCTTCTTCACCTTACACCATGATTATAAGCTTCCTGAGGCCTCCCTAGCCATGCCTCATGTACAACCTGTGGAGCTGTGATTCAATGAAACCACTTCTCTTTATAAACAACCCAGTCTCAGGTATGTCTTTATAGCAGTGTGAGAACGGACTAATAGAGATGCCATGGGAATAGTGGGGAGTAGGGAGTAAGGAAGAATTGACAGACTTCATAAAGGACGTAATAATGAAGCTGATTATTGAATATATGTATGAATTTTTCAGATACTGGAAGTCATTCCAAAGAGAAGCAATAAGTTGTGTAGAGGTCTAAAGGAGTGAGTAAATGTTCAGGGTCTACCATTGGAATAAAGAGTTTTTTGAGGAGCTAAAACTGAAAAATATCCCCTAGCTAAAAACAGTTCTTTTTAATAAAAAGTATGCTTAGATGTCTGGACTGTTTCTTCAAAATGGTGCAGAGGCATTAAGGATTTTAGCCAAAGAAGAATTTTTGTACAAATAGAAGAGAGAAATAGCTATACTATTGTCAACCTAAAATAATCAAAGGGTTCAGGATCCAGTTAAAAGAGTTTACTCAAGTGCAAAGTGTGAGGGTGGCCATCAGGTCCTGGAGCAGAGCTACACCAAAGGATGGTGATCAGTACACGAGGTGTGGGGAAAAATGAGGATCATTTATGTAAGCAAAACAGAGGTACTGAACAGTGTTACAACATTTTCCATACAAAGGTCAACATACAGGTATAATATTTGATTGGCTATTATTGATTATACTCTAAGGGGGTTGTTTAACATTCTGCTGTAAAGAGATAACAATCACAAGAATCTCTATCTCCATGTCATTTCGTCTAGGTTGAATAAAGAATAGGGAGTCTAGTTAATGGATAACATCTCAACACAAACGTCAGGAAGCTATGGTCATGCCCCAGAGAAGAAAAACAGCCCTGTTACATCAGTCAGCTTTCGGGGCTTAATGTTTCCCTTTAGCATAATAAATTTGGAAGGTCCTGAAATTTTATTTCTTTTTACACTATATATGTCCGTACACCAAAAGAGACCCGGAATAGAAGCAAAGCACAAGTCTCCACATTTGCAGTGTAGAAAGTGTTCTTAATTCTCTCGGCAACTGTAGAAGTAGTTCTAGGAATGAACACAGGTAAGTATTTTTATTACAGAATCAGTAGGAGGTAGTATTATTTAGTGGCAATTGCATGAATTAGTATATAAGAGAAATATCCCTCTATTTTATTCTATTTTAATTCTGAAATAAATCACTCTTAAAAAATTTTTTTTGGTAATCTGAAACGTAGATGAAGTAGGACACTTCCGATGCATTATACACATATAGTGGTTGATTTTTCAGTTTGTGAAAGTAAAATTATCGATCACAAGCACCTTGAAAGTATTTTCATAATGATATTTAGCTAACTGCCATTCATACCAGTCAGTTGAAAATAATAGTCCATAGTAGTATGATAGCTGTACTAAGCTTTCTCTAGGAAGTAAACTTTAAATAAGGAAATGTGAGTGAAAGTTTTTTTATAAAATATAGGGATTGCAAGGACAAAACATATGTGGCTTGATAATTATTAGTATTATTATTAAAGTTGAATGCATTCCATATCCAGGCTATAGATTTAATGACAACCTTATGAATAAGAGAATGAATGAGAAAACATCACTGAGGAGAGTAATGAAAGACTCACTAATATATCTTAGGAAAAGGGGTTATACATACATATTGCACAATTCAGACAGCTTCTTCCCACTGATCTACAGATAAATGATTGTAATGGCTACTGTCCTAAACCGCTCAAATTCTCCCTTTAGAACCAAGGCACTCATTCCCCCAGGGGTGCTAAGCATTACAGAGACATCCAAGTGCCTCTTCAGAAGGTACCCTTAGCCAAAGAAAGCTGCCTCACCCAAGGTCATGAGTCCTCCCATGGGGCAGCCCACATCCATTAACTGGGATATAAAGCACTTGCCCTCTAGATTGAAGGTCCAGCTCAGCTCCAGAGCTCCCCACTATATTGGCTGATGCTTCTGTTGCAACTTTATTGCAGTTCAATTTCCCTTTCTCTCCAATGCGGATGCTCTTATTCCTCACAAATCTTAGAGTGACAGAATCTGTTTTCTACTCATTCTATGATAATTGGTGTCAGAAATGGTCCTAGAAAGCAACTCTAAAGTGGGATTTTGGAAATGGATCATTTGTCAGCCAGTTGGCAGGCAATAAGTAGCTTGTAATAAATGAAGGCCTGATAGTCTCTTGTTGGTTGAAGTACAATTGTTAAAACTTTTTATTATTTTTAAATTATGTTAATAATTAACACATAATAGTGAATGCTATGGGGTGTATGTGATGTTTCAATACATGTATACATTGTATACTGATTAAATCAGAGTAGTTAATATGTCCATCACCTCAAACCTTGTTTGTAAATTTATTTTTGTTGAGACAGGTTGGTCTCAAACTCCGGGCATCAAGCAATCATCTCACCTCAGTCTCCAAAGTGTTGGGATTATAGATGTGAGCCACTACACCCAGCCTATCACCTCAAACCTTTACCATTTCTTTTTGGTGATAGCTTTCAAGATCCTCTTTTGTAGCTATTTTGAAATATATAATATATTGTTATTAACTATAGTTACCCTACCATGTAATAGAACACCAGTACTTATTCTTCCTGTCCAACTGTACCTTTATATTCATTGACCAACCTCTCTCCACCTTCCCTCCCCTCTCCCCTTCCCATCCTCTGGTAACTACTATTCTATTCTCTACTTCTATGAGGTTAACTTTCTTAGATTCCATGTATGAGTGAGATCATGTGGTACAGGCATACAATATTTTATTGTGCTTTGCAGATACTGTGGTTTTTTTACACGGTTGAAGGTTTGCGGCAACTCTGCATTGAACAAGCCCATTGGAGCCATTTTTCCAATATTATGTGCTCACTTCATGTCTCTGTATCACGTTTCGGTAATTCTTGAAATATTTCAAGCTTATTATTATTATTATATCTCTTATGGTGACCTGTGATCATTGGTCTTTGATGTTACTATTGGAATTGTTTTGTGGTGCCACAAACCACACCCATATAGGACAATGAACTTAATAAATGTGTGTGTCCTAACTGTTCCACTCACTGGCCGTTCCCCTATCTCTCTCCCTCTGCTTGGGCATTTCTGTTCCCTGAGGCACAGCAATATTGAAATTAGGCATATTAATCACTCTACAATGACCTGTAACTGTTCAAATGAAAGGAAAAGTCAATCAATATGACAAATTTTATTTTATTTTATTTTATTTTAAGAAATTGCCAAAGCCACCCCAGCCTTCAGCAACCAGCACGCTGATTGCTAAGCAGCCATCAATATCAAGGCAAGACTCTCCACCAGCAAAAGATTGTGACTCACCAAAGGCTGAGAAGATCATTATCATTTTTAGCAATAAAGCATCTTTAATTAAGGCATGTATTTTTTTAGACATAATGCTATTTCAAACTTAATAGACTACAGTAAAGTGAAACCATGACTTTTATATGCACTGAGATACGAAAAAAAGGTGTTATTCACTTTATTTAAATATTTATTGCAATGGTCTGTAACTGAACCCCAAATATCTCTGAGGCATGCTTTTATGTGTCTTTCTGTACCTGGCTTATTTCACTTAACATTATGTTTTCTAAAGTCATCCATGTTGCCACAAAAGAAAGGATTTCATTATTTTTTATATCAAATGGTATTCCATTATGTATATACACCATATTTTCTTTATCCATTCATCCTTTGATGGACACTTAGGTTGATTCCATCTCTTGGCTATTGTGAACAGTGCTTCAATAAAAATGGGAATGCAGGTATCTCTTTGACATACTGATTTCAGTTCCTTTGGATATATACTCAGTAGTTTAATTGTTGGATCATGTGGTAGTCGTATTTTAAATTTTTTGAGAAATCTCCATATTGTTTTCTGTGATGGCTATACTAATTTATATATCTACCAATAGTGTTTAAGAGTTTCCCTTTCTCCACATATTTGCCAGTGTTTGTTATATATTTTTTCTTTTTGATGCTACATGTTCTAACTGGGGTGTAGTGATATCTCATTGTGCTTTTGATTTGCATTTCCCTGACCATTAGTGATGCTGAGCATTTTGTCACATAGTTATTGGCTATTTGTTTTTTGACCAGATTGTTTGTTTGTTTGTTGCTATTGAGTTGAATTTCCAATATATTCTAAATATCAACTCCATGTTAAATGCATAATTTGCAAATATTTTTCCTATTCTGTAAGTTGTCTCTTTACTCTGTTGATTGTTTTCTTTTTTGTACAGAATATTTTTAGTTTGATGTAATCTCATTTGTCTGTTTTTATGTTTGTTGCCTGTGTTTTTGAAGTCTTACCAAAAAAAAAAAAAAATCCTTGCTCAGACAAATTTATATAGCATTTCCCCTATGTTGTCTTCTAGTAGTTTTATAGTTTTTGGTCTTACATTTAGGTCTTTAATCCATTTTGAGGTGATTTTCATATGTGTGAGAAATAATGGCCTAGTTTCATTTTTCTGCTTATGAATGTCCAGTTTTCCAAGCACCGTTTATTGAAGAGACTATCTTTTCCCCAATGTATTCTCTTGGTGTCTTTGTCAAAAATCAGTTGGCTGTAGATACATGGATTTATTTCTGGGCTATTTTGTTCCATTGGTCTATATATCTATTTTTATGCCAATATCATGCTGATTTGGTTATTATGGCTTTGTATTATATTTCGTAGTCAGGTAGTATGATGCGTCCAGCTGTGTTCTCTTCGCTCAAGATTGCTTTGGCTATTCAAGGCTATATAAATTTTAATTCTTTTTCTGTGACAATGTCATTGGTATTTTGATAGAAAATGCATTTAGTCCATGGATTGCTTTGAGTAGTATAGATGTTTTAATAATATTAATTCTTCCAATCCATGCACATAAATATATTTCCATTCATTTGTGTCTTTCATCAGCATTTTATAGTTTTCCTTGTAGAAATCTTTCACTTCTTTGGTTAAACTTATTCCTGGGTATTTTATTTTATTTTACTTTTGTAGTTATTGTAAATGGGATTGATTTCTTGATTTCTTTTTTAGTTCACCATTGGTGTATAAAAATGCTACTGATTTTTGTATGTTAATTTTATGTCCTACAATTTTACTGAATTCATTTATTAGTTTTAACAGTTTTCTGGTAGAGTCTTTAGAATTTCCTATGTATACGACCATGTGCTATTGAGATGAATGTGTATTCTATGGCTGTTGGATGGAATATTCTGTAAATGTCTGCTAGGTCCATTTGGTTTAGAGTTCCATTCAACTCTGATGTTTACTTGCTGATTCTCTATCAAGATTATCTGCCCATTGTTTACAGTGGGTTGTTGAAGTCACCTACTATCACTGTATTGCAAGTGATCTCTCTTTAGGTCTACTAATATTTGCTTTATATATTTCTGGGCTCTGGTGTTGGTTGCATATGTGTTTACAATTGCTATATCCCCTTGCTGTATTGATTCCTTTGTCATTATATAATGCAGTACCTTCTTTTTCTTTTTTTTTTTAAATCTTCTTGACGACTTACTGTTTATCTGATATCAGTATAGCTAATCCTGCTTTTTATTGGTTTCCATTTGCATGGAATATTTTTTCCATTCCTTCACATAAAGTTTATGCCTGACTTTATAAGTGAAGTGAATTTCTTGCTCAATGTTTTTTGTTTAGAGAATTCAATCCATTTACATTCAAGGTTATCCATAGGTAAGGGTTTACTGCAGCCATTATACTTTCTTCCTTTTTTCCTTTCTGTCTTTCTTTGTGATTAAGTGATTTCTGTGGTAGTATGATTGCATTCCATGCTATTTATTTTTAGTTTATCTTTTATAGGTTTTTGCTTTGTGGTTACCATGAGGCTTAGAAAAATTGTTAAAACTTTCACTGGTGAAAAACTGCCATGAAATATTGGTTGAACAGAATGCACTAGTGGATGCAATGCCTCTGGCATTTAAGAGTTTCAAGGGAAATAGTCATTATAAGGACATTGGAGTCAGATGGCTATTGCTAGGGGCTATTGTTACACTAGAGGAAGTTACAGCCCTCAAGCTAAGAATGTTTTTACATTTTAAAAGGTTTTAAAAGTAGAAAAGATTCAAATAGAGACCATATGTAGCTCTCAGATCCTAAAATATTTACTCTCCTGTGCTTCACAGAAAATGTTTGTTGACCCTTGCATTAAAAAACTGAAAGAAAGGATGAAGGTGATCAATTACCTGTATAAAATGAGTTGTGAAAACCAGAGGGTCTCCCTTACAGCACATAAAGATTCTCATCTCCTGTAGCCTAGGGGCAGAAAAAACTGAGGATTATGTCCAAGACTTAATTATACCATAAACAGAGCTTCAGAAAAGGTTGATTTTCCAACCCCGGCACATCTGCTACCCTAAGGTCATTTTTGACTGTTCTGATTCATTTACTAAGTGACAAGGAAGGCTGGCAGCTTTAAGTGAGGATCAGGTCAAAAAAGGGCTTTGCAGCAGGCTGAAACCATTGTACAAGCAGTCGTACTATACAATTCAACAAACCCTATTGTACTAGAAGTATCTGTTGTGAAAAAAGATATGCTATGGATTCTATAGCAAACTCCAAGAAGAGGATCACAATTTAGAACCCTTTAATTTTGGAGGAAAGCCATGCCGTCTGCAGCATAAAATCATGCATCATGTGAAAAATAGCTCCTCGTGTGTTGCTGGGTTAGAGTGGGAGCATCTGACTCTTAGACATCAAATTTCTTACCACGAGATTACAGCTGCCAATCATGAGAGGGATTCTGTCAGACCTGCAAAATCCTACAGCCAGGTGGGGTCCTTTGCAATGAATTAAGAAGGAAGTAATACACCAAGGATCAGACATGCACCAGAACAGAGGGCACAAGTAAACTACACATTCAGTTGTGCCAGACCTCTGAATCACACACCGTAGTTGCACCAGACGCTTTCTTTCTGTTTATATCTATGGCCACATAGATGACCCCAATGATCACCTGATAGAGAATGAATCAGCCAATCCCAGTTTGTAGATGCATACAAGCTGAAAATGGACTGTGCTACATGCATCTTAACGCAGGGGTAACCTTGAAAGATTGCAGTAAGGAAAAAATCTACCGGACAGGCAATAGCTCAGATGCTGTAGCTGGGCATTCATTTTGAATAAAAGAGAAGTGTCCTGAGATAAAATATATGGACTCATGGCAATTGTGAATAACTTGGTTTGTTGATCAGAGGCCCAACAGAAAAAAAAAGACTAGAAGATGTAGACAGAGACATTTGGTATAGAGGCATGCAGATTGACGTGTGAGTGGGCACAAAATGTGAATATCTTTGCTTTGCATGTCAACCCCTAATAGAGAACATCCACCATAAAATCATCCACTCATTCAGGTTCTGACATTGGCCTTTTCAAATGTTGGCACAATGGGCTTATGAAAAAAGTAGACATGTTGGTTGGGATCAAGGCAATGCATGGGTCTCATTCAACATGGATCATTTAGCTATTGTTGTTGTCAAATATCAAACCTGTCAGCTTAAGAGACCAACACTGAACTCCTGATAGGTTTCTGTGATTGTTATTTATTCCACCTCAGTTCCAGATTTATCCTTTAATACGTACTCTGTAATAATGGATAGAATTCCTGTAAGGATTTCTCCTTTATAGTGAATACAATGTTAAACTTTCTCACTAGAGGTCGCTGTAGTGACATTGCAGGAGGAAGAGGATTCTATTGATTCCAGCTGCTGTGCTGTTGGTGCGAGGTGTGAGTTTGAGAGCATCCAGTGGTGTTCTACTGCAGCCACATGCCACAGTGTGCAGTCCATAGGTGACTTCACAGCTCTAGCCCTGCCTGGTGATCACCTTCGTTGGCTCTTAAAACACTAACATAACGTGCTTGAATCTCCCTTCAGCGCTGACACTCCCACTTTCTCTGAACACCCATGAACCCACCCACCAGATGTGGTTTGCCTATACCCTGGTGGTTGGCTTCCTACTTGATCAGTGACTATTGACCAGCTCTGGCCCAGAGAGACAAGTATACTTTTCTGCCATCCAGTTAGCTGAAACTTCACCTTCTCCAGTGAGGTCTGCATGCTAGCCTTGGGAAAGTGGTTCCCTTCCAAGTTTGTCACTTATTGGGTACTCTCTCCCAGCCCTAGGTTACCATATAGGGTTCTCTTACATCTTATAAATCACTCTTTTATTATAGCTTAATAATTATTTATATTAAACTGTTCCTATTTAAATCAGTTTCTCTGGGCCCCAGTACCTTCTTCTATAAAACAGAGATACTAAAGACTACCCCAACAAGCTCACATGTTATTTCTGAGGATCAATTTATATGATGTATGTACCAGCATTTTGTTAAGGGTAATGTGCAATATAAACACAAGCCATTTTTTTATATTGTAATAGTGTTAAACGATTGACTTTGCAAACTTACTATCTGATTATTGATAAAAGTGTTTGGTTCTTATGCCACCACCATTCCTGATGCTGAAAAATTGTCTAGTTGTTTGTGGATTATTTCCAAATTATCATTCTCACTCATGCAGAAAAGTTGAAAATGCAAGCTGTGATGTGATGAAACATCCCCTTCTCTGTCATAAAATTTTACTTAGAGGAAGAATTCTGACTGAAATGCCATAAGAACATGATAAAGAGCCGAAGACTAGAAGTGCAAAATCATCCAAGCAAGTGTATAAAGCTTAGAAATCCCAAGCAGTTGATATTTATCACACAGCTGAATGCTAATGCAGCCAGGAAAGTAACATCAGCTCCAGATGCAGCTGTTAGGAATGTGCTGTGGGACAGGTCATCTGTGCTTTTCATCTGCCAAATGCATCCTTTAAAGGGAATGCTTGGTAAATGTTGGTGAGAATAGGAACAGGGAGAGCTTAAACGCCAATATTAACTGTATCTTATCTTTCAAAGTACTTGGGCCTAAATAACACCTAAATATATTAACTTGGTGTTATTTTTCACATAGTAAATGGCTTTGAAATATTTTCAAGTATTCTCATCAGTGGTATAGAAAAAAATATAAAAGTAGGTTCCACAAACTGAAATATAATTTGTTCTGTTTGAATTGTGCAAGTGATTTAGAAATATTTCTAGGTATTCAGGTAAAAGGAGTAGAAAATAATTGAAACAGTTAAAAAGCTCCAGTGTAAATTCTTTTGCGCCAAAATTACTTCTATCAGTTTGAATGGTCAAAATACTACAGATACCTTTCATTAGATAAATCTTGTTTTCAGGATCTGATCGAACAACTTTTAGTGTAGTCCTTTCTGACACCACAAAGACAATTAAAATGTGAAAATTGAAATGTTTAGCTTGGTAATATGCTAATTATTTAAATTTTAAAGGTTAATTGAGGCAAAATAATGTCATTTTCATATTCTAGGAGACTATCTCACCAAATGAAAGGAATATAATGGTAAACATTACTACCATAAATACATCTGAATCCGAGTTAAAATATCTATTAAATTTATTGTTCCAGGTTGGATTCTGTAAGAGTTTGGAAACAAGATGCTTATTAGTGAAGATGAGAGATAGAAATTGAATTGGTGATACTGGAAGCTCTGGGGTAATGCTTTTCAGAGTATCTCATGTTGGGCTGTAGAGGCTGTACCTTCATATTCCTGCTTTGCTCAGTGAGATATATGGGCTCTTCTGGGAAGGACATGACCTGACGAAAAAGTTGTATGTAGCTGAGAGAAACCCTGTATGGGCTTCCACATGGAGGCTGCTTGCCAGCACTCCGCACAGCTGAGCAGCGAGCCCTTCCGTATAAGTGGATCTGGGTGTTGCATTTCCATGTCTATCAGAGTTCACACTTTATTCCACATAGATATACTTATCTATGCACATTTGGGAAACAGCTCCTAGAAAATTCCAGTGGCCATTTCTAAGAGGAACTTAGACGAAGGAGGTTAATGAGACGAACTAGAGTCACTGCTGCTACACTGGGACTCTGGACCACAACTACTGTTCATCTCCCTCCTCCACTTTCATCTTAAATAATCCCACCATCAACTACCATATATGTTGGACTTAGTGGTTTACCCACTGGCATGATCCAGATCCTCACTCTGAGACCCTTGAGTGCCTGGTCACTCTGCCCTTCTTATAAAAGGGTGGTCACAACAGACTGTAAAAACTGCCTCTTTACAGTCACAATTGCACAAGAGGGTGCCAATAAGCACTCAAGTGGATCACCTGGAATTCATATTCATTCCTCTAATGCTACCATTGTATAAGCAGCCTTACTTCCTCCTCAGGATCAGGGTCAGGTTCTCCTGCCAAGACAGTGACTCTTTTTGTATGAAATTGTACTTTATAATTCAGTGCCACTCTTGCTTTGTCCCTGGGGAATTTGTGCCCTCTTTTGGGAAAAAAGATGTCTAACCAAGCAGAGCCTAGAGTTGCAGGAGTGGAGAGCATAATAGCTTCCAATGGTCATTGGGAATAATGGTAAGTGTTTGACAACTTCTGATTTTATTCCTTAGTTTCCAGATAGTTTGCCTACTGGGAGCACAATATCATATAAAGATTATTAATTTGGGGCATATAAAATATGCTGGGAGATGTAGTATTGCTTCTGAGCTGGTGCTTCAGCTGTGCTTTCATCAGGCTGTGTTCCAACACTTTATTAGACTGGCAGATTCTGGATCATAAAATATGTAATATGGCCAGTAGATCTTATGATCAAGGGCCTGATATGGTTTGGCCCTGTGTCCCCACCCAAATCTCATCTCAAATTGTAATTCCCACATGTTGAGGGAGGGACCTGGTATGAGGTGATTGGATAATGGGGGCGGGGGGCTCACTCATGCTGTTCTCATAATAGTGAGTTCTCACAAGATCTGATGGTTTAAAAGTGGCAGTTCCCCCTTTGCTCCTTGTCTCTCCTGTGGCCATGTAGGACGTGCCAACTTCCCCTTTAGCTTCTGCCATGATTGTAAGTTTCCTGAGGCCTCCCGAGCCATGCCTCCTGTATAACCCACAGAACTGTGAGTTAATTAAACCTCTTCTCTTTATAAATTACCCAGTCATGGGTAGTTCTTTATAGCATTGTGAAAAGGGACTAATACAGGCCCAATCTCACACGACCTTTGCTGTAAAGAGATCGTCAGTCTGCCTCTATGTTATGTGAAACTACACACCAGGGGATCAAACATTGTATAAACCCTTGAACAATGATTGCTGCTTGAGGACCTTCAGGCAGTAAAGGCAAACCTATATCCAAAATAAGTGTCTGTTCCTATGTAAACAAGCCACTGGCCTTTCCAGGTTAGAAGGGGCCCACTGTAGTCAACTTGTCACCAACAAGTTGGTTGTGGTCCGTGAGGTATGAGAACATATCAATAACCCGTTTGTTGTTGTTGCTGCTGCTGCCAGGTTGAACAATCATTGGCTGCAGTAGCAATGACAGTCTTGATCTGTGGGTGTCCACGTTGTTGGGCAAATTCATAGCGTCCACCTCTGCCACCGTGGCTACATCATTCATGTGGCCATAGTTTTAGCGCTGGGATGGCTGATGACAGTGACTGGCCGACCTCAACTGGTCAGGTAGGTCACTGTCTACTTTGCCATTTAATGCCTCTGTCATGGAGGATGATTTCTGTTTAGCATTAATATGTGATACAAAAAGCTCCAATTCATACTTTATGCCCATTCTGTGTGTCCATCCACACATCTCTACCTAACAACTTATTTTTGTCAATCTTCCAATCTTTCTCCTTCCAGGTCTCTGACCATCAGCCAGACTATTTGCCACTGTCCATGAGTGTGTATATACTTTAAACTTGGGAAACTTCTCTTTCCACATAAAAAAAAATTGACAAGGTGAACTGCCTTAACCTCTGTTCACTGGGAGGATTTTTCTTTACCCCTGTCTGTTGAGGTCATTATGTGTGAGTCTATAATTCCACTAGAATCCGCTTATCAACTTGCACCCGCATACTAAGTCAATCCATGAGTAAACAAATCTTTGGTGGCTTTTTTTCTCTTCCTTCAGCTGGTAATGTAGAATTCTCCATTGTAGTCATAGCTGTGAGCTGAGGGAGTGATACTGACGTAACAGTGATAATTAGCTACTATGCAGCTTACTTGTGGCTACTACTCATATTCATGCTCTATCCTGGATGCACCACTACCATTCCACATTAGATTTTTTTTCTGGGTTTACTCAATCAGATTTGATGATGTTCACAGGCTCTAATTCACGATCGGTAGTTCTGGCTATATGGTCACTTAGTGTCTATGGGAAATATTTCCATTTCTATCAGGGGCCAGTAGCACACTAGACGCTGTCTTTCTAAAGGAATATAATTTGCTGTTGATGACATGGCCTTGTTCCAGACCTCCAGGAGCCTGTATTGTGATTATTCTACTAGGGCTTGCCACAATTTCCATACAGCACCTTTTCCCACTGTCGATGTTTTCAACATGACAGTGTCTGCCAAATCCTATGGCTTAAGCAGTAAGATTGCTTGCACTACAGTATGGAACTGTTGAAGAGCCCTTTTATCCTCTGAGTTCTGTTCAAAGCTGGCAGCCTTTTATGTCACAAAATAATTGGGTGGGAATAGTATTCCAAAGTGTGAAATATGCTGCTTTTAGGACTTGAAAAGACCAACTTGTCCTTTACTTTGGAGGGAATGTCCCAGCACGGGACTAGTGGACTCCTACAATTTGAAGGACATGGCTGGCCCTCAATCTTTGTAGAGGTTCCCTCTTGTCTTTTGAGTTTGTGTGTCTTTCCAAGTCTTCTATGTGCTAGCCGTTTCTTGCTTCTTTCTCTGCTCTCAAAAAGGTCAGCTGACTTTCACACCTGGCTTTTAATTCTGTTACTTGCTCTCAGCTGTTTTTTATTGTACCGCATCAATCACATTTAGTTATAGCCACCCAATCCCATTATCTTATTTTTAAACGAGGGATCCTCACCCCATTCCAGGACCAGGGTGGGTTTAATCTTTTAACAGCTTTTTTGAGATATAATTTTTATGTTATATATAATTGACCAATTCAAAGTCTACATTCAATGTTTTTTAGTATATTCACAGTGTTGCACTACCATCACCATGCTCTAACTTTATAGTATGTTTGTTCCCCTTGAAAGAAACCCATATCCATTAGCAGTCACCCCTACTCTCTACCCTAAAAAAAACACTAATTAACTTTCTATCTCTATGAATATACCTGTTCTGGACATAAAATAGTACAATATATGTAGGGGGGGTGTTGTGACTGGATTATTTCATTTAGTGCATTTTTAAGGTTCATACAAGTGGTAGTATGTTTCAGTACTTCATATATTTTTATTCTTGAATAATATTCAATTATATTGATACAGCACATTTTATTTATCCATTCATTAGTTAGTGGGCATTTAGGTTGATTCTACTTTTGGTTATTATGAATAGTGCTGCTATGAACGTTTCAATACAAGTTTTTGTGTAGAAATATGTTTCATTTCTTAGGTATATAACTAGGAGTAAAATTACAGGACCATATGGTAACTCCATGACTAGCTTTTTGAGGAATTTTTTTCCAAAGTGACTGGACCATTTTTTATTTCCACAAGCAAAATACGAAGGTTTCAGTTTTTTCACATCCCTGTAAACACTTACTATTGTATTTCTTTTTCATTATAGCCATCCTACTGAGTGTGAACTTGTATCTTATTGTGGTTTTGATTTGCACTTCCCTAACGACTGATGATGTTGAGCATATTTTCATGTGCTCCACTATGCTTTTATCTAATATTTTCTCCATAAGTAATATACATCTAGTACATTGCACCTGCTAAGCCATTTCTAGTACATTGCAGCTGCTAGGGCATTTCTAGGGCATTGCACCTGCTAGGAGGGTGTACCCTCCTGATTTGCCGCTAGTGAAAGTTTTAACAATTTAACAGCCACCTTGTGCCAAAACCTCACCATCGTCCACTTATCACCAGGAATCCTCCTCATAGCCGGTAGGGTGGTGAGTGACCCAGCTCTAAAACACCATCTTATTGCCTGCTTTCTCAGATCACTCCTGGTACCAACTGTTGCTGATTGGGTTTTACAGAAGCAGATATGAAACAGAGTTTGAGGTACAAAATATTTATTACGAATCAACATCTGTTAAAGGAGGTGGAGACAGTAAGATCAGGCAGAGGGGGAAGTCAAACTGAAATGCAGGCCTGACAGCAATCTTCAACCTGGCGGGGAGCTCTGGAGCAACAATTGCTCATCATACTGTCCTGATTTGGGCCAAAATGGTCAGGCCTTTATGCCTTCCACTGACCCAACCACCAGATGTGGGCTGCCCTCAGAAGGATGTGACTTTGATAAAGCTATTCTCTGCCTCGCAGGCAAAAGTGGAAGGAGCTGATAGCTAGTCTGTCTTCTTACTTCCCTCTCGAAAGCTAGGCATCAAATTTTTCCTTCCATAAAATCTGGGTGTCTCATCACTATGTCTATCACATATGTTATGTTTTGATGCAATTTAGAGGCCTTCTTAGTAGTTGTTATATTTCATTGTGGTCATGTTGAATAGTCTCCAAACATTCAACAATTAGGGCATGAATATGAAGTGTTGATAGATAACATATGCAGGGTTAATTTTCTCTTTTCGGTTATATTCTTATTTGCATATATTTATATTTTTGCTGCCTATTTATTGTTCTCTACAAATAGAAGTACAAACTGGTTTCTCCGGATGAAACATATAAAATTGTACAGCTTGAGAGGTTCACCTGGCCTTGAATTAAAAAAATAGAAAAAATATATATATTTATCCATCCATCCACCTATCCATCTTTCTTTCTTTCTTGCCTGCTGGTTTTTATTGTATAACATTTTTCTAAATTTAGGTATTAAATTTAGGTATTGTTTAAAATGATATTCTGTCCTTTGATAATTCTTGTCTGTGACAGTCACTTAATTTCATGCCAAATAAGTTGATTGCAAAATGAAAGGTAAAATTTCACTCAGAGTTCCACTAGCCTTGAGGGGGAACCATAGACATATTTCTCACATTTTTCTAGCCTTTTCTGTAATTTGACCTTTTGATATTAGGATATGACTCTTTCAATATTCAATCCTAATATGTCAAATGCACTGATTTTTCATGTCTTGGACATTCCCTCTTTGGTGCAGAGTTAACTGAAATAAAATATAATACAATATGCACTTTGAAGAACCTAAGTCAATTTATGCATTATTGCTACAGAGAAATACATTTATTATGAAAGGCAAATTGAATTTTAATTTCTACCTTAAATGGCAAGTATACTCCCCATTTAGACTTAACAAAGTAGTTTTCAAATATGCTTATGTAGAGGTGAATAATAAGAATAGATCATTTTAATACACATTTATATATTGCTTACTAGGCAATGACTTTCTCATACAATATGTATTTGATTTTTTTGCAATAAGTAGACATTTCATTTGATTTGCTCTAATAGCTTCAGTAATTAATAGCTTGTATATTTGTTAAGTTAAAAAAGGTCCAGTGGCTGTTTCTTACTCTAAGTAATTTACACTGACTGTACTTTCAATGCTTTTACTTCAATGTTTGTGCATATGTATTAGTCTGTTTTCATGCTGCTAATAAACATATACCTGAGACTGGGTAATTTATAAAGGAAAGAGGTTTAAATGACTCATAGTTCAGCATGGCTGGGGAGGCCTTGGGAAACCTACAATCAGGCAGAAGAGGAAGTAAACAGGTCCTTCTTGACATGGCAGCAGCAGGGAGAAGTGCCAAGCAAAAGGGGGAAAGCCCCTTATGAAACCTTCAGATCTCATGAGAACTCACTATCACGAGAAAAGCAGCATGGCGATAACCACCCCATGATTCAATTACTTCTCACAGGGCTCTTCCCACAACATGAGGATTATGGGAAATACAATTCAAGGTGAGATTTGAGTGGGGATGGAGTCAAACCATATCAGCATATTTTCTGAAAATTTTGAACTTCAGTGAATTGAAATGAAAGGTAAAGGAAAGTGAATTTTAAGTATCAAAAAGAATAAGTGCTTATGTAACAGTTGAAGTGCACATGCTCTCTTTCTCTCTTACACACACACACACACACACACACACACACACACACACACACAGAAGGTAGGCTTCTATGCCACATCAGTGTATTTGGGAGTCTATTTGAACAGACTATGTAAAATTTATTGGAGTGGATAATGGAGAGACTGCAAGTGGGTAAATGGGTCCATCTCACATACTGGAATAAAAGACTTATGTCTGACCCTATAAGTCTGGAACAAACCTTTTGTCAATGAACAAAAAACTCCTCTGTAAGAATACAGTTGTCTATAATGAACAACTAGTAATTTTGGGCCATGCTTCCTTTAAAAGTCTCTTCAATCCTGGAAAACCCTGAAGAAAGGTGATTTAAATTTTTTTTTTTTTTTTGTAGAAACGGGGGTCCTGGTGAAGCATTCTCGTTGTCTGAGGTACTACCTGAAGTTCTTTGTCTCACGACCAAGGAGGGTGGACACCAAAGGTGAGTTTGAGTGAAAGTTTAATAAGCGAAAGAGGAAAGTTCTCCACTTGGGAGAGGCGGCCTGAGAGAGTTGCCATTTCACAGTTGACTACAAAGGTTTTTATGAGGGACTTGGTGGGGCTGGGTGATCTCTTTGCATAAGGCACAAAAAGACAGGTTAGGTCTGGGTGTCTTAATTTGTATAAGGTATGGATTTCTGACAGCTCCACCCCATCACTCTAGTGTGCATGTGGACCCTTAGCATGAGTTACTGTTCTCAGTAACTCTATTTCCCTTACTGAGCATGTGTTAGGAGGCAGAATTTTCTATTGCAGATATGTTTGGTTCTGTACAACTCCTCTTATCTGTGCAGCTGCGAGCATGTCTTAGCCAACCCCCCAACCCTGTGTAAGGTCTCTTATCTGAGTATGCCCAAAAAAGGAAAGGAATGTACCCACTGGAGCCCACTGCGTGTATGTGAAACTTGTTGGTTACAACAGACAAAGATGTTTTATATTGGACCTTGCCTCCTTATCTGTGCTTGCAGCTTGAGTTTTCAGGCTGCTCTTTTGTTAGAAAGAATTCTACCAAGGACCTTGCTCTAACTATCTGCCTGTTTCCTTACTTTCTCCTTTCTCACGGGGCTTTTCTATGCTGTGAGATTTTTGATTAGTGATTCAATCACCTTATTTGTTATTGTTCTGTTCTGACTTCCTATTTCCTCTTGATTCAGTTTTAGTAGACTATGTGTTTTAGGAATATTTCCATTTCTTCTAGGTTATCTAGTTGTTGGCATATAATTATTCATAATAGACCCTTAAAATCCTTTTTGATTTTTGAGACATACATGGTAATGTCTCCCTTTGTATTTCTGATTTGAATTATTTGAGCCTTATCTCTTTTTTCTTAGTATAGCCAAGGATTTGTTGATTTTATTTATCTTTTGAAAAACTCTTTATTTTTTCTATTTTTTAATATTCTCAACTTTATTTCTTCTCTACTCTTTATTGTTTCCATTTTTCTGCAAACTTTGGACTTAGGTAGTTTTTCTTTTTTTAGTTCCTTGAGGTATAAAGCTAGGTTGTTTATTTGAGATCTTTCTGCTTTTTTAAGGTAGGCATTTATTGCTATAAGCTTCCCTCTTAGTGCTGCTTTTGCTGAATCCCATGGGTTTTGGTATATTGTGTTTTCACTTTGTTTTTCTCAAGGTACTTTTCAAATTACGTTTTGATTTTCTCTTTGACCCAATGGTTGTTCAAGAGTGTGTTGTTTAGTTTCCACATATTTGTGAATATCCACTTTTCTTACTATTAATTTAGTTAATTTAATTTAGTCTCACTCCACTGTGGTCAGAGATGATACTTGGAATGACTTTTGATCTTCTTAAATCTGTTAAGGCTTGTTTTGTGACCTGACAGGTTCTTGGAGAATGTTTCATGTGCACTTGAGAAAAATATGTATTATTTTGCTGTTAGGTGGAAAGTTTTGTATATGTCTGTTGGTTCCATTTGCTCTATAATGTTGCTCCAGTCAGCTGTTTCTGTATTGATTTTCTGTCTGGATGTTCTAGCCCTTATTGTAAGTGGGTTATTAAAGTCACCTACTATTATTTTGTTGTTGTCAATTTATTATTTGCAATGTGTCAATATTTACTTTATGTTTTGGGTGCTCTGATGTTGGGTAGGTATATATTTATAATTGTTATATGTCCCTACTGAACTGACCCTTGCTTCATTATATAATGACCTTTTTTTTCCTCCAGAGACAGTGTTAGACTTCAAATCTATTTTGTCTAAGAATTGCCACTCTAGCATATATATATATATATATATATATATATATATATGTATATATACACACACATACACGCACACAGTATCAAAGGACAAAATTATAACAGATTTTATTTAAAGATTTAAATTAACTTTATTGCAATTCTAGAATTAGGAGATACTTTATTCCATGAAATAGAATAAGTGCTCCAATGAAATGAGTAGAAGGGGTTGGCTTTATAGACACAGAGGGGCTGAAGAAAGCAGAAGCAAAGAATAAAGAGTGTATTAGTCATTTCAAAGCTAGTTTTCTTGTAAGACATGGGCAGGGAGACAGAATAATAGAAAAACAACTGATTAGTTAAGTATTAAAACAGAAGGAACTTTATTATCATGCTGATTGAAAATTTAAAATACTTTGAGTTGATTATTATACATTCTATGCATGTAACAAATACATCTACCTCATAAATATGTAAATTTTTTAATCAACAACAAAAAATCTGGCCTGTTTAGGACATTGGCTGTTATTTCTTTCTCCTGATTTCTAGGAAGGTCAGATAATAACTTAGTTTGGGTTTGGTGACATAGAATGTTAGCACAGGTAACTCCATTTTGGTTTTTAATCTGATCTGTTGGAGCCTAATGCAGAAAATCAGTCCGAAACAATGGCCTTCTATAGTTTTTATTTGACACCCATTATAACCTAATTTTTTTTTTGGAAATGGAGGTATATGTCACAGACAGGAGTAGTAAACTCCCTAAAGTAATATTGCTGATTTGTCTTGGAGATAGGTTTTTTCCTGTAAAACTTTTACCTTCAAATCAAGCTTCAGAGCTTTTAGCTGATCTGTTTTACCTCTGCCCATGACAATATTTTTTGAGAAGCATAACTAGGCCTGAAAGTATGACACGAATCAAAGTCTTATCTTTAAATAAATAATTTTAAAAACTGTATTATCTAAATTAGTAAGTCATTATTTCTGAGTAATGATACTACAAATCTATTTTTTTCTCTAGACAGGATTGTAACAAACTAAAACTCAGTTATAACAGCTAGAATCTAGATTTTTAATTTCAATGTCCTTGTGATATTTTTATCCAGTTAAGAAGTATGTAGAGCAAGTACCAGATACATGAACTAGTTGGCACTCAGTTTCTAATTCTTTCTTCTTTATCATAGTTCCCCAAGCCTTTGGAGCTCACACATACACACACACACACACAGAGTTAATTTTTAACCTTTGCTGTCAGAAGGATTTGCTTCCTAGAAACCAATTAAATTCATTATCCATGTATTAAATGCCCACTATGAACAAACCATTGTGTTAGGGATTCAAAGATGAAGAGTATATTGCTCTGCCCTAAGGAAATTATACCTAACTAGACTTCTATAATACATACTACCAATAGTTCAAACTATTCTGTTACCACCACCAACCCCAAGAATGTGTTCCACTTTTATATTAAAAATGAGATATATTTTTATGAGCTCTCAGATATCTTTCAAGCTTGTTTCTGTTGCTTGTACCTTGGATCTCTCTGGCTCTTTCTAAATGGTACAGCTCAGACACCTGCAAACATCAATTTGACCTAACGAAGTGATAACTTGAATCTGAGTCCCAACAGGATGTATTTCTAATTTATAATCATATATCCCAGTTCAGGCAAGAATCCAAATTTTCAATAATCATGGCCAATGTCTTGTTTTGTTTTGTTTTTATTCTTCACTGACTTTATTATTGATGGGACTTATTTGGCAAGATCCATACACTTTCTTGTATAAGGGAGTGTCTAATTCAGGTAGTTGTATTGACAAAGACTGTTTAGAATACAGCTGTTTAACTCCAGTAAGATTATCTAATTTAAAATAATGTAGAAATTATGCTTAATATAGTGATAAGCCTTTCAAAAAGTATGCAAAATTAAACATACCTGTCTTAAAATGTGAATGAGTATCAACATGACACAAGCATAACAGGGATAGTGGATGGGGTTTTGGAATTGAATAAACTCTGTTAATACAATAGCTTCTTTTCTCAGTATCTGTGTGATCTTCAAGTTATTTTGACTCTCGGGGCCTCAGTTTTGTGAAATGTGTTATGTATAAGAAAGTTAATAATATCCTTCTCCCAGAGTTGTTGTAAGGATTAAAGTATACGGTAATATTTTTAGGTTGTATCATACGAAAATTGCCAAGATTCAACTTTTTGAAGCTTAAAAAAATGACAATTTTCTTATGATTAAACCTAAAATATATAAAGCCCCTTATACACAGAAACCATTAAATATCTTCTAGCTTTTGTTTCTTTGGTAAAACAGGTATGCTCAGTACCTCTCTTCCTGTCACACCTCCTACTGCACCTCCAGAAACTTGGTAGGGGAAAGAGAACATCTGCTTTGTTCCATTCCCTATCTCTAAAACTTATGATTTCCCTAAAGTATGCTTCTGGGTGGTAGTTCAATGGTATCTTTTGGGCAGGGGATAGGGGAGAAGGAAGTAGAAAAGTAAGTGGACAGTACTATGACCTAAAAACTTAAAAACAGGATGTGAACTAAGATGTGCTAAGAATGAAAAAAAAGGTCGGTATTGAGTGAGGAGAGGTTTGGGGTACATTCAGTTGTGAACATGCAACCAATCAGCAGGTTGAGAGAGGGATATCTATTGAACACTTCCATCCCTATTTCTTCCTATTAACTATTTCCATAACTGCTATAATAACAACTGACAACCCTCCCTCCCATGCAGTTTCTGTCTGGCATGTGGATGTTTTGCAGTGTCCTGTAAATTACTGGAGAGCATTTGTGAAGAATTCAGAGGAAGTTCTCTCCCTTTTTTCTTTTTCCATAACTCTTCCTACAACTTAAGGCAAGGGAAACCTCTGCAGCAACCAAAAGAAAGACAGAATAAATATTCCACAGAGGTCTGGAGCAGCCTATTTAGGGCAGCTCTCCTCAGGTGGGAGCTCGTGTATGTTTATAAATTTTCTCTGTTACTTTTAAATATTTACTTAATGCACATTTACTATCTTCCCAAAGAGACTGTAAGCAGTTTAATATCAGGAGCTATATCCCATTTGTATGTATTATCCTCCCTCTCCTTTCAGTCTGTTACTTATTTTTTTCTCATAAATTTAGAGTTCGATAATAATACACTAACTCCAAAAACCAATAAAACCTCTTTTGCTTTAGAAATATCTCGTTTCATATTCTTTGATCCTCTAATAGACAGAAAGCTTCTACCTCTGTCTTATCCATTTCAATATAAGTCATTTCCTCTTACTACAGCTCTTTCTAAGTGGAGCAACTGCTTAATTTCCTACTGAGAAAATCCTCTCATATATTTGAAGACATCTATTAATCTTGGATAGCTTCCTTTGTTGTGGCTCAATAGCCTAGACTCCTTTATTTTTGTTGAGGGAAGTAATTTCCTATCCTTTAATCTATTCAGTTGATCATCTCTGGATTCTTTCTGGTTTCTCCCATATATTTTTATAGATGGAAAGATTTGACCTTTGCCTCCAAAGGTTCCCAGGCAAAATGATCAACTACTTCCCTCTGTCAAAGGTCAGCTCTCCTCAGAACCAGAACAATGCCTTTGTTTATAGGTGTTTGGTGTGGTGGAGTTTAACTAAGGCTTTTATAATCAGTGCTAGATTTCTGAAGTCTTTGGTGAGAGGGCTATCCTCAATAATTCTTGCACTGTGAATGGTTCTGACATCATGATTTCGAGTTCTGCAGCTAACATTTGGCCTTGAGCAACTTTTACCAAAAAGAGATGTAGTAGGTTAAAAATGGCCAGATATTGAAGAGGTCAAGTATAGATTTCCTCTCCTTAAATCTGGGCTGATCTGTGACTGCTTTGACTGACAGAATATGGAAGAAGTAATATTATGGCTTATTCTAGGCCTAATCTTTTAGGGAAGTAGCAATTACCACCTCCTCTTGAAGTCCAGAGCTGCCATAATAAGAAATCCAACTACCTTGTTGGGAAAACACATGCAAAGACTACATAGAAAGGGAGAGAGACCCAGCTGAGCCCAGCTTTTCAGTGATCCTGCCAAGTTGGTAGCATGTGAGTGAAGCCATCTTGAATCCCCCAAACTAGTCCACACACCCTCTAAATAAGATGGATTTGTCATATCAATGCCATGTAGGGGAGAAAAATTATCTCACCAAGCCCTGCCCAAATTCTTGAGATAATAAATTGTTTTAGTAACTCACTAGTTGTGTAATGATTTTTGTAGCCATCAATAACTAGAAGAAGGAAACAATCCCCTTTTCTTTCACAGTATCACTTTTTCTGTATGCTCCTCAATATTCCTTTAACCTGTAAGTGTCCTTGAGTAGTCTGCTTAATTGTTTGTGGCTGTGGCTACAGTTTCTGGGGTTAATGTAGAGGGTCCGATTGTTATCATACAGTCAAGCAATTCTAAGTATTTTTCCAATGATGTTTCCAAGTATTTTCCAGGCTTCTTGTCCACCATAGTTAGCTCAGTCAGGGACACTGGAAAAGACCAAAATGCTAAACAGGGTAATTTCATCTCTTTATGGCAGTTTCTGCTATTTTTGTTTTGAAGCCCTTGGCTTCCATGTGAGAAGTATGACTGCACCATGCTATAGAGACCGTGTGGAGTTAAAATGCAATTTTTCCATCATCATAGGATAAATTCTATGTTCTGCCACGACCTGTTTTTAGTGAAAAGGTAAGTCTTATGCTTCATATCTTTATGTGAAAGAATGATTCCTGATTTAGTTTTCTTATAAGAATAAAGCTACAGTGTTGTGATGGAGAAGGTTGTTGGACATGTGCAGGAGGGAAAAGGGCAGAAATGGAGTATAGCCCAGTATTTCTTAGCCCGTTCATATGGGTCAATGAATACTGATTCATAATTCTCAGGGCATTGAGACACAGGCCTATTTATTAAGAGTCCTGTGATATGTCATTGGTAGTAACCCTTCTCTTCTTTCTCCGTGGCTTGTCTACTTAGACCTTCCACTTTGGTTACATTTTCTGAAAAATTGTGTGAGTCTCAAAGCATGATCTGAATAAGCAGGTTACATACTGTGTTATTTCTAATCAATGAAAAAGCCTAATTTCTTCTAGAATGATCTTCCTCCATTGGGATCAATCTTTCCTAGTGTTACTACATCAGAAGTAGGGTCTTATTTCCTATTGGTTTACTTGTCTAAGATCAGGAAAGCAAAAGATTTGGTTCCTATGGACCCAACTTAAAAAAAAAATATTTCAGAGTATGTCAGTATAGCTAACAACACACTTTCAGCATCAGAAGTCACCAGTACAAGATTATTCTCACTTTAATTACCCCAAACATGGTTGATGTCTGTACTCTTTGCCCATTTCTTAAGGTGTTAAAATAAAAGAACAGCTATTTAAGAAATATCTCTCTCTCTCTCTCTCTCTCACACACACACACACACACACACACACACACGGAGACCTACACAAACATCAACAGGTAGAGTGACAGAGGACAGTTCACATGAATTTCTCAGTGTTTTAATCCACTCTCTTAAGCTGGCCTCTGGCTACTCAGAGAGTATTTCTGGTAGAATGACAGCAGTGTTGCCCTAGTTGAGGAACACATTTGAAGCCAATCTTTAGGCTCTGGATGAATAAATATATGGCTAGGATTATGGAAATGTCTGCTTAGGGTCTGCAGATCTAGTAACCAAATAGTCATCAAGAGTAGTTCAGTTAAGTCATTGGTGACAGAAGATAGAGGATGTTTGAAAATGAAGCAATCTTTAGGCTTTCTTAAACTAGGGGAATAGATTTTCACCAACCCTTGAACTTTTAAAATACAGCATGTAGGAGATGCATCGGAGTGAGGGAAACACATTTGGAAAGGACCCCAATCACTGCATTTCAGGAATCAGCAAGGGCTAAGATATTCTTAGCCTGGGAGGGCTATTTGAAGCTTGGGTCACCTGAGGGCATGTATGTTAAATGTTGTATTACTTAACTATTGGGGACGATGCACTTATTTATCTCTCTCTCTTTTTCTTTTTTCATAGCTGTGGTCTCACTAAATTGTCCAGGCTGGTCTCAAATTACTGAGTTTAAGTAATCTCCCTGACTCAGCCTCCTGAGTAGCTGAGATTACAAGTGCATGCCACCATGCCGGGCTAATTTTTTAAATTTTTATAGTGACAAGGTCTCCCTGTGTTGCCCAGGCTGGTCTTGAACTCCTAGCCTTAAGTAATATTTTTTGTCTCAGCCTCCTGAGTAGCTGGAATTACACACATGAGCCACACCATACCTGGCTTTGGTGGGCTTCCTGAGGAGCCAATAGGTTGGTATAAAGAACCTTTCAGTTCAAGAGAGGATATGAGGTAGATTTTGAAAAATGTATTCATGGTCATGTTACATATCAACAGTACAGGAAGAACAAATATGGGTATGTGGCAGCAGCAGAATCTCCATGAATCTAAAGCTCCAACTTTAAGGCCCTGAACTTGCCTGACTTTTCCAAGGCCCATGAGAGCTTATAGCAATGTATTCACATGACCATGTGTTTTATACAGTTTGCAAATTAAGGTTACTTTATGCAGTTCACTGTTTCTTTCCAGTATGACATGCCTTCTGTTACATTTTCCTTCTGTCAGGTGCCACTGGTGTGGCCAAAGAAACTTTTGAGATATGGCTAAGGTGAAGGTGAATTGGAAAGCATTTACTTTGGGTTTACTGTGATACATGTTTGTGGTTTTTAGTCATGTCCAAGAAAAGTATTTCTAGACATCCTATGTAGCAATGGCTTCCAAGAAAACTTCTATAGTGCACCGTTCTGATTCAGTGTTGTGACAAGTATATGCAGGACCAGAGGTCTTACTGAAATGGGAAAAGTTCCCTTGTCCCTCTCGCAGGTGTGCGATGGGGGGTCTGGCTCGCTTTTTCAGTGCCCCGCTGCTCAAACTTCTAGGGGAGCATATAGATGGGCAGGCTGTGGGGCTCCGACCTCACGGCAATGTCTAAGGGTGAATGTTTACCGCTCCTGAAGCCCCAGTGGGTGTGTGTTACAGGGTCCTCTTTCAGTTTGCCTATAGGCGGCTTGTGTTAAGCAGCTCAGTTAGACCCTCTACCTTGTTGCAAGGACAGAGGGCTTTCTGTATCCTGGGTTCTTGCCTTGCTGTGCCAGATGAATCGGATCACACGTGGGCTTGGAGAAAGAGTGCAAAGTTTTATTGAGTGGAAGTAGCTCTCAGGCGATGGGGGAGACAGAAGAGAGATGGTTTTGCCCTAGAGTTGGAGCACTCGGCGGCCCCAGCTTTCCTCTGACTGCTCCGGCCAGGTCAAACTTGGCCTCGTCCTGCTGGTTGATGGCCTTCTGGCATGCTGGCATCTGTCGTTGTGCTCTTCCACTGACGTGCTCCCTCAATGCCCTCTCATTGTCCAGCCACTTGTGTCTTCTTCCGCTGACGTGCTCATCTTGATGTCTGGCCACCTGTGTGTCTGCCCGCTAGGGTCTCGGGTTATTACAGGCCCAGGATGGGGGTGTGGAGGGCCAGGGTGGTCTTGGAAAATGCAACATTTGGGCTTGAAAGCAGGAGTGCTTATCCTCACCCAGGTCAGTGGGGATGGAGCCCTAGCCAGGGACTATGCCTTCCTCTACCCAGCACTTCCCTGTCCACCCCCTATATCATTTAAAGGGACCACACTCTTCCCTTCCCAGCACTCCCGTATCATTACTGTGATATAAATGTGCTCTAAAGAACTTAGCATTGAAGACTTGTGGATATGGGAAGAGAAGCAAGATTTGAATGTACAAAACCAGGAGATAATCTTTGGGAAGTTCTACCACTCATCAGTCATAAAACATTGTAATGGGAGGATTTGGTTTCCACTGAAGCTTGTCAAAGCAGAAATTCCAGTCAGAAATGTATTTGGTAACATAGTACATGCCCTTATATATGTATCATGCTTTGTTTTTTCCTGTTTTCATGGGATTCATGTATAAAGGAATTTATCCGAATTATGTTGGTGGTGGTAAGCGGGACCTGTAACATTACCAACAGCTAGTAATGTTTGGAAAGTTTCATGCTTTATGTATTCAACACACTGGATTGTACCTTAATATATCCATTCTGATGAAACAGCAAAGCACCTTGAATTTGTTGGAACAAATTCTGAAAGATCTGGGTGAAACAGTGCACAAAATTGCCACAAGCACAGCAACAAGAAAGAAAAGCAAGTATTCTATTGACAATGCACCTAATACATCTTCATTAATAAGTCAAAGTATGTGTAGTAATTTGATTATCCATTAATTTAGTTCAATACAATGTAACTACAATTTTAAAATGCATTTGAATTGTTCATCTGTGGCTTTTTCCTTCAAAAATATATAATGTATTCAATTTGTCTAATGTATTGCTACTAGTAATTCCAGGTACCAATAGTAGAAGGTACAGAGAAATTGGTGCAGGGTTAAAGACACAGTTCAACTTGGGTCTTACCAGCTATGTGAACTTGGGCAAGTCATGGAACCATTTGGACCTATCTTCCCTTACCTCTAGATTGGAAATTACATTTGTTCTACTCATACATCAGGCTATATTACGAGAAATGTGGTACAATATTTATTACAAGTATTTGTGCACTGAAGTGTTAATACTAAGTCTTTAGTGGTGATGGTTTAAAAAGGAAAACATTATCTCATTTTATTTAACCCTTGGATTATCCTCCACATCTGGAAAACCTGGCTATATTTTGTCTCAGCACAAATAATTACTGTAGGTTTATTTTTCAACACAAAATTTTAAAATTTACCTCAAATAAGCCAATGTAAAAATATAGAAAGAAAAAACTTTTAAAAACCTTATTGCATTGATAGAGTTATAAAAAGTAATTTCTGGGGAAATAGCAATTAGATTGGCTTCCTGGTTACATTAAAAATACATTAAGCATATTCAAAATGGCTTCATATAAAGAAATAAACTGTCCATTATGAGGAAACAGTGATTTTTCTACATAACATTGAACTCAAACTATCTATTATATTTCAACTATTTGAATATTATGTCAGAGCTCTGTGAAAAGTGACAAATGACATTGTGACATATAAGCATATTAACAGATAAAACTGGCTGCTAGAAGGCTCTTACCCAGTGGAAATTTCTTAATGCATTTATCATGATCTCCATTTAGAAACTGCTTTAGTGTTGATCAGACTTAGGGATGTTGGTCCATGCTGTGCAACTGCCAGGATATTTCAGGGTAAATCTGAATACTGATCTATTAATTTGCAGTGAGAAACACAAATGTCAAGCTAACTGGAGAGTCAGGTCAGCTAGACCAGCACATATCCTCCCTGTGGGAAAACTCCAAAGGAAGTCAATTGCAGTTAGAAAAGTCTAATTAGAAAAGTTGGATGACTCAAATATGTTGGTACAAAGCAGCTATGTCTCTTGGTATGGCCAGTCCATAGTAGGGTCAGGGTGAACCTTCGGTAAATCTTTACTAAATCAAAGAAAAATTCACTGGGTTGTGCCTGACAGAGGGACCAAATAGAAGAACATATTGGGTCTGCATTTTTCCTTCCCCTGGAAAATGTGGAGACAAAATGCTAACTTGCAAATGTTAGGATTACTACATAATGTAAAATAATAAAAACATTAAAAGCAAGATTTATATGTAAATATTAAAGACATAAAATAGGAATTGAGGAAGGTAATTAATAACTTTATAAATTAGAGAAAGGGCATTCAAGTAAGAAGAGAGGAAGTCAAACTGTCTCTGTTTTTAGATGACATGATCCTAATCTAGAAAACCCTATCATCTTAGGCCAAAAGCTTCTTAAGCTGATAAGTAACTTCAGCAAAGTCTCAGGATACAAAATTAATGTGCAAAAATCACAAGCATTCCTACATACCAACAATATACAAGCCAAGAAGCAAACATGAATGAACTCCTCTTCACAATTGCTACAAAAATAATAAAATACCTAGGAATACAGCTAACAAGGGAAGCGAAGGACCTCTTCAAGGAGAACCACAAACTGCTGCTCAAGGAAATCAGACAGGGCTCAAGTAAATGGAAAAATATTCCATACTCATGGATAGGAAGAATCAACATCGTGAAAATGGCCATACTGTCCAAAGTAATTTATAGATTTAGTGCTACTCCCATTAAACTACCATTGACATTCTTCAGAGAATTACAAAAAACAACTACTTTAAAATTCATATGGAACCACAACAGAGCCTGTATAGCCAAGACAATCCTAAGCAAACAGAACAAAGCTGGAGGCATCAAGCTACCCAACTTCAAACTATACTACAAGGCTACAGTAACCAAAACAGCATGGTACTGGTACAAAATCACACACATAGACTAATTGAACAGAATAAGGATCTCAGAAATAAGACTGCACATCTACAACAATCTGATCTCTGACAAACCTGACAAAAACAAGCAATGGGGAAAGGATTCCCTATTTAATAAATGGTGCTGGGAGAACTGGCTAGCCATACGCAGAAAATTGAAACTGAACCCCTTCTTTATACCTTATACAAAAATTAACCCAAGATGGATTTAAGACTTACATGTAAAACCCAAAACTATAAGAAAACCCTAGAAGAAAATCTAGGCAATATCATTTAAAAGCATGGGCAAAGATTTCATGAAGAAAATATCAAAAGCAATTGCAAGAAAAGCCAAAATTGACAAATGGGATCTAATTAACCTTAAAGAACTTCTACACAGCAAGAGAAATTATCACCAGAGTGAACAGGCAACCTAAAGAAAGGGAGAAAAATTTTGCAATCTATCCATCTGACAAAAGTCTAATATCTAAAATTCACAAGGAACTTAAACATTGATAAGATAAAAACAACTCCATTAAAAAGTGGGCAAGGGGAATGAACAGACACTTCTCAAAAGAAGACCTTTATGTGACCAACAAACATATGAAAAAAAGCTTAACATCACTGATCATTAGAGAAATGCAAATCAAAACCACAATGAGATACCACCTCACACCAATCAGAATGGCAATTATTAAAATGTCAAAAAAACAGCAGATGCTGGTGAGGTTGTGGAGAAATAGGAACACTTTTACACTGTTGGTGGGAATGTAAATTAGTTCAACCATTGTGGAAGACAGTGGCGACTCCTCAATGACCTAAAAACCAGAAATATCATTTGACAAAGCAATCCCACTACTGGGTATAATACCCCAAAGAATACAAATCTTTCTATTATAAAGATATGTGTACATGTATGTTCATTGCAGCATTATTCACAATAGCAAAGACATGAAACCAACCCAAATGCCCATCAATGATAGACTGGATAAAGAAAATGTGGTACATATACACCATGGAATACTATGCAGTCACAAAAAAGGAACAAGATAATTTCCTTTGTAGAGACATGGATGGAGCTGGAAGCCATTATCCTCAGCAAATGAATACAGGGACAGTAAACCAAGCACTGCATGTTCTCACCTATAAGTGGTAGCTGAACAATGAGAACACATTAACACAGGGAGGGAAACAACACACACTGGTGCCTGTTGGGAGTGTAGGGGGAGGGAGAGTATCAGGATAAATAGCTAATGCATGTGGGGCTTAATACCTAGGTGATGGGTTGATAGGTGCAGCAAACCACCATGGCACATGTTTACCCATGTAACAAACCTGCATGTCCTGCACATGTACCCCAGAACTTAGAAAAGAAACTGCCATTTGCCTATTTGGATGTAGTTTCAGAGAAATACATATATATATAAGTGATATATAAGAAAAATACATATATATATATAAAAAATATATAGGCACATACATGTATAATATATATATATACCAAAACAGACTGAATACCTAAAATACTCCTCCTTTTTCAGACTCTCTGTGAGGCTATATTTTATTCATATACATCAGCTAAAGCTATACATTGAACTAGCTTAAATGCAGAGGCAAATATGAAGTTCCAGCTGTTTTCTACAAAGCCAGATGTAGAGATTTTTCTACAAAGCCAGATGTAGAGATTTTTAAAAATATAAAGCAGTGCCCTCTTCTCATTAATTTTTCTTTTAATATTATCTTAGCGATTATATAATTATATTATTAAATAATATAGTTAATATTTCTTATTAACTATATTATAAATATATTAAATGGGTTTATAAGTAACATTTTAAATGAATTGATACTTAAATGGTTTTTTAAATCACTCAATTTTAATTTCTAACATACTAACTACAGATTGTTATAATCCACATTAATAAAAGCTTTTTTGGGTCTTCAATAATTTTGACCAGAGTACAGGGGTCATGAGAGCAAAGAGTTTGCTAATGACTAATCTAGGACTCAAGTGAAATGTATTAATTATGGTTTGTTAGATTTAAATGTCTTTTCCTTACAAGGCCCTTGTCACAGAAGAGCTAAGTCATGTCAAGTGAAAGGAGCAAGAGAGGGTTGGTTAATCAGGACTATCTGTGCTCTGGTTTCAGTGGGGAAAAGGACAGGCAATGAGATGGGTATGTTTTTTGTCTCATTCGGATTTGAGAGCAGTAAGGAAGATGAGGTTTAAACACAGAGAAGAGTAAAGCTATTTCCCCCTTCTGCTCCTTTTGTCCCAGATCCCCCAGAAACTGGGTGAGTCTAGTAGAGGTGATGGAATCTTTTAAGAGACATTCAAACATAATTCTGTGCTGGACACTGAAAAAGACAAAAAAAAAAAGTGCCATATAAAGTCTGTCAATCCCTAGGGGCCAGATTATCCCGTGCCCTGAAGGACTGCCAGGCTATATAATCAGATACATTAGCAACGGCTTCAACATGTTCTTCTAGAACATCATGTCTTGGAATTAAGGGCTTAATACATAATTGATGAACACTTCAGTTCTAAGGTGAAAAGGTGGTTCCAGTGGAAATTTAAAAGGAAATATAAATGTTAGAATAAATATTAAAAAGAAATGTTAGGGAGTTTTATTGATAGGACCCTTTTAATGCTGTTAAAAATCCTGTTTTCCTACCTAGCTCTCTTTCATTTTCTATACCAATGCTATCCAATATAAATACAATACAAGCATAAATGAAATGTGAACCATGGAAATAGTTTTAAATTTACTAGTAGTCACACTTTAGAAAGTAAAATCATTAGTGAAATTAATTAATATTTTTATCAACACAATATATCCAGAATATTATGATTCCAATGTGTAATCAATATAAAAATTCATAAAATATTTTGCATTTTTTAAATACTAAATCTTCAAATATTGTGTGTATTTTATACATACAACATGATTAGGTGAGTAGCCACATTTCAAATGTTCAGTGACCTTATATGGCTTATGGCAAACATATTGGGCAACTCAGTTCTATACAGTCATAATTTCAGACGTCCATCAGCAGCATTAACTTGGGGACCTAGAAGTACTCTTCATGTTTTTTATTGTTTTCATTTTCTTGCTTCTCACAGTGCTAACAAAATACATAGATATCAAACTTCTCAGTTTTACTTTCCTCTCTGCTGGATATATTAGGTTAGCACTAGCAGTGATTTTGGATCTTAATATCTCTGTTTCCATGTGTTGTGTAAATACAAGAATTAAAGTGACTTTTTCTAATATATCTTTACTTGGGAATTAAATATCACTGCTTCCTCTATTAGTTGATTCTGGGTATTTCTGTTTGTTGAAGCCTCTGTGATAAAATGGTACTGCCTTTCTCCAAAGTAAAAGCTGCTGTTCCATTTGTTCTATGTAGTTTTCTTGTTCTAGCAGTTGGGATTTAATACAATTTTTTTTTTTTTTTGACCCAGGGTCTTACTCTGTCACCCAGGGTAGTATGCGGTAGTGTGATCTCAGCTCACTGCAGCCCCCACCTCATGGGTTCAAGTGATTCTCCTACCTCAGCCTCCAGAGTAACTAGGACTACAGGTACCCGCCACCATGCCTGGCTATTTTTTGTATTTTTTGGTAGAGATGGGGTTTTGCCATGTTGGCCAGGCTGGTCTCGAACTCCTGACCTCAAGTGGTCCTCTGCCTTGGCCTCCCAAAGTGCTGGGATTACAGGCGTGAGCCACTGTGCCTGGCTGTATTTAATACACTTTTAAATTTAATATTTGCCTTAGATTTTCTGTTCTGAAATAAATTATTGGGAAAAACGTGGGTTTATTTTATTTTATTTTGAGTCACTGGTCTAGTTTAAAAGATGTAGTTGTTCACTTGAAGTAGTATTCTAGGATTTAGGTAATTTTCCTTCATTATTTAATTTATTCATTCATTCCAAAATTGTTTATTGAGGTCACTATGTTTCAGGCAATGACTGTCTCTGCTTCCTTTCCTGCCATGAAGAATCAATTATATTTTTGAATTGTTAATTCTTACCTAATTTCATGCTTACAGAATACTTGCAAAAAATAGTACAGTTCCCAAATATCTCTCATCTAGCTTTTCCTAAAGTTAACATTTTACATAATAATGACCAAAATCAGTAAATTAATATTGGTACAATACTATTCACTGAACTATACATAGTATTCAGATTTCACCAGTTTTTCCACTAATGGCCCTTTTTTTTTTTCAGGTTCCAATGTAGTATACCATATTCTATTTAATTGTCGTGTCTCCTTCGTCTCCTCCAGTGTCTGGCAGTTTTTCAGTCTTTTCTTGTTTTTTATGATCTTGGTACTAATGATACATGTGGGTTCATTCTTTTACAGCTGGCCCTCAATTTGGGTTTCTCTGATGTTTTTTCATGATTTGAATGAAGTTATGCACTTTTGGCAAGAATACCACAAACATGATATTGTGCCTCAGAAGTGCATCACATCAATGGGGCTCATTATATCAACATTTCTTATGAATACTTCTTATGAATATTTCTGCCTGAGTTTTGAATCCCATTATTTTTCACCCTTTCACAGAGTCAGGGATATTCTGCTCTCTTTGATGTCCCTCACACACTCAGTAACTTCAATCTCTAAGTATCGTTTGATTCCTCCAAGTAGCATCCAAATGTGCTCAATAATCCCATATTTTTAAAAAATTACATAACCATGATACCAACATGGTTATGTTAACCATGATCATTTGGTTAAGGTAGTTTTTGCCAGGTTTCTCCACTGTAAAGTTAAGATCTCTCTGTAGTTAGTAACTATTTTTTGTGGAGATATTTTGAGTCTATGCAAATTGTTTCTCATCAAACTTTCACTTACTATTTTTAGTATTCATTATTGGATCTCGTCTGTAGCAATTATTACTGTGGTGTGTGCTTAAAGGTGAATTTTCTATTTCTCTTTTTCTTTCTATGCCTTCTTCCCTATTTATTTATTTACTTGGTGATTTATTTATATCCAGAGAGACTTCTGGGTATTCATTTTCTCCTGTAAGTTAAAATCCAGTGCTATCATTTTTGTGTGTGTGCACAAATGGTTCTGTCTTTGGCAGATTCAGTTAGAATCTTTTTAAGGTTGGCTACTATGTTCTTTCAACAATACCCCGTTCCCTTTTGTTCATTTTGTTACTTCATAATGTCACAAGATCTTCAAGACTCATCTTGTGTTTTTCCTATTTCGGCCCTAGAATCCCTTGCTTTCCCAAGGATACCTAGTTCCTTTTGTTGTGGGATGGTGTTTAGAAACCAAGATCCAGACAATTCTAAGCTGTTGTTTCTTTACCCTCTTTTTGGGCCCTCTCAGTGGAAAAAGCTAGGAAATGAAGTCTTGTTCAAATTGTGTGCCTGGCCCTCTGAATCTGGGGTCCCCAACCCCCGGGCCATGGACCGGTACTCTTCCATGGTCCCTTAGGAACCAGGCTGCACCTGCACAGCAGGAGGTGAGCGGTAGGTGAGCAAGCTTTACTGCCTGAACTCCACCTCCTGTTAGTTTAGCGTAAGAGTCTCATTGGAACACAAACCCTATTGTGAACCGTGCGTATGAGAGACCTGGTTTGCACGCTCCTTATGAGAATCTAATGCCCTCCCAAACCCCCAACCACCTTGCTCCGGTCCATGGAAAAATTGTCTTCCATGGAAGCGGTCCCTGGTGCCAAAATGGTTGGGGACTGCTGCTCTAAATAATATCTGGCTCTTTACATTGTGTATACATTAAAATTCTTCCCATGTAGTTGTCCCTCTGTGTTAAGTATGGATCTGTAAAGACCCCAAGCCTCTAGGAACTCAGTGATCTACATTCTCTGTGCTTGCACTCTAGCAGCTGAGTATCCTTGAAAAAGCATCCAACATTGTAAGTTGGCTTCATTACAGACTTACGATTTCCAAATTTAAACTGCTTGGTAATCTTACTACATTTTTTCTGAATAATTCATTCTTCATGTATCCACAGCAATCATTTAAAACCATAGTTTTCTCATCTTCTGCCTTGTTATCAGCAAAAGATACTATTTGCTACTTCATGAAGACAATAGAACCTTTGAGTAGCCTATATTTCAACTTCATTTCACCAAACAGAAAATCGAGTCTGTTTAAACACACACACACACACACACACAAACACACACACACACACACCCCATTTCCTCCTCCTAAGCTGAATACTTCTGCCTGACTATTGAATCCCATTATTATTCGCCCTTTCACAGAGTCAGGGATATTCTGCTCTCTTTGATGTGCCTCTCACATTCAATAACTTCAATCTCTACATATAGTTTGATTCCTCCAAATAGCATCTGAATATGCTCAATAATCCCATATTTTAAAAAATCCCACTATCTCATATGTCTCTCCAATTCCTACTCAAAATAACTCTTATTACTAAAGTTTTGAAATACATTGTTTGCACTGCATTAGTAATCTTTAGAATTTTGAGTTTTATACAAACAGTTAATGTTCAAAAAGAAAACTCAGACACCAGTTTCATTTGAAAAAGTATTCTATGTAAGAAAGTTAAATACACAGGCACTCACATATGCACAGACCCACACACGTCCAATATATTATTGTTATTTTATAAAAAGAATTCACATAAAAATGGTATCATTCCATAAATGGAATCACTTTAGCTCAGTGGTTCTTAATGAGGAATGATTTTGCCCCTCAAGGAGCATTTGGCAATATCTGGAGACATTTTTGTTTGTCACACTGAGCAGAACGTGCTACTAATATCTAATGGATAGAGGTCAAGGATAGTGATAAACTTATTACAATGCACAAGACAGCCTCCTACAGTACATAATTATCCAGTGTAAAATGGTGATAGTGTTGAAGTTGAGAACCCTGATAAACTTCATGAAAAACAATATTGTTTTTATTTTTATTTTTCAATTATTTGAGGTAAGCTAAAAAATACATAGATGAGCATTTGGCAAACCCTGGTTTACTTTTATTGTCTCCTCTTCCTCGTGTGTCCTTCATGCCAAATCTAGCTCTTATTATTTCCTCTTCTATGAAACTGCTCACGTAATAGCCCCCTATAATCTTAATTTCACGGAGCTTTATGGCTTTATTTTAGTCCTAATCTTACTTGTAGTCTTAGTCTTAATATTGTCCATCATATCACCCTTGTGAAATCAATTTTGTTCCTTGGAATCCAAGACAGCTCACCTCTTAAGTGTCTGCTACACCACTGCATGTACATCCGTATCTTCCATGGGTTCTCCATTCTTATTCTCTACTGATTCTGTGTTACTGGTGTTTCCCAGATTGCCTAGATTCCCTTTTCTTCTCACTCATACTCCATCAGCATCTACATTAACTCCCATGGTTTCCACCACCATCTAAATTTTGATGCCTCACAAGTCAAAATCACAAGTGCAGAGCTCTTTCCTGGGCCTCAAGCCCTGTCATGTTTTACCTCTATAGAAGGGATATTTCTGTTTAAGTATCACAGAAGCACATGAAACTCAACAGAAACAATACTCAAGCTCCTTCTCTGCCAAATCTAGTAGATTCTATTTATTTTGCCTGTTATGTAGCTACCAAATCCCCAATTACCAGTACTCTGGTGCAGGATCTCATTATCACTCTCACCTGTATTTATCACTGTTTCAATTTAAATGGTCCTTGTGGTTCTTACCTTCCCACTTCCCATCTTCACCCCTTTAGTGAATTCTCAGTAAGAAAACCCTTTATTGGCTTCCTGTTACCTTTAAGATACATTTTATATCTCTTCATATGACATGAAAGGCCTCTTATGATCTCATGCTTGCTTATTATTTAATCTTATTTTCTATCAGTGCTCATTCACTAACACACACCATCAGGGTATCTGTGGTTGCTCAAATAAACCTCATTTTCCCTTCTCCACAGGCCTTTGCATGTGCTGTCCCTCAGCCTGGAACACTCTATCCAGCTCCAAACTCCACTGCTAACAGCATCCACCCTCCTTTTATCTTGTTTCACACACCCCTCACACTCCAAGTAGTGACAAGGTTGTAGAACAAATGACACTGTTATATATTGCTGGAAAGAGTGTAATTTGGGACAAACGTGTTTAGATCTGTTAGGTAGTATCTACTAAAGTTGAACATATGTATACTGCAACTGGGTCATAGGTATATATACATATGTTCAGTTTTATAAAAACCCAAGATCAATATTTATGCCTAGTCACCAAAAGGTAGTAATAAGATTGTTCGTAGTATTAGGTTGATGCAAATGTGGTTGTGGCTTTTGCCATTACTTTTAATGCAAAAACTGCAATTACTTTTGCACCAACATAATGGTATGGTTTATTCACTCCTCTGTTATCTACTGGACAGCAATTCCTCCAGGATAGCTTTTCTGACATGCCACCCATTCTCATATCCTGGCTCACTTTATTATCCTGCGGTGTCCTTTCATAATTAACGTGCTTTACTGAAATTCCTTGTTAAATTGTATGTCTGTTTATACTGTTAGTTCTTTGAAGGCAAGGAGTGTATTAGTATTATTTGTGGTTTTATTCTCACTTTTTACCTTTGCTCTTGGTGCTAAAAAGGAGGCTTGAAAAAAAATCAAGTTTTAGATGGTTTAAATTCCTGGTTTTAGCAACCAGTAATAGAATGCATTTCTGCAGATCCTGGGGAGTTTGTTTTTAGACAATTTAACCTTAACATGACGATGGCCTGTCCTGGTTTAATTGCTCTTTCCTGGACATGACATTCAAACTTGCCATTAAGTATTTCTTGAACTTTTGGAAATATCATTTGATTTCCATGTTCTTAATGGCCTGTGTTTCAAGATTTTTTTTATTTTCAACTTTATCTTTCCCAAAACATAATTAAATCACATAAAAACATGTACTTATCACTATCACCACACCATAAAACCCTGAATTAAGCTTTTTAAAATGCCTTACCAACAGAAAAAAAAATTTGAAAATTATGTTATTAAAATATCTATGAAGGATTTTTAATAACCTGTTCACATACTTTCCTTATATTAAAATACACAGTTACATTTAAAGAAGTATGTAGTATATACTTGCAAAATCCTTAGAAAAGTGTCAATAAAAGAACCATACAAGAAGTTCCTTTTTACTGTGTTTATTGATTTTATTTTAGAAAGAATATAAGAGGTGAAATGCAAGATACTATGGGTTGTAATGTAGCAACAATAAAGATAAAATCATAAAAGAGAATGTTTGGCTTGGCTTTTGAAGAAAGAATTAGGAAGCCCCTGGGGTGGTTTTCAATACACTCTTCACCTTAAATATTTTGTATCTTTTGGTATTTTTCTCTTTTATACATTCAGTTCAGTTCATTTATACATTATGGAATATACATTGAAATGTTATAGTTAAAATGTAGACATAAAGGAACATGCAAATAACTTAGAATATTTTTATTTTATTAGGATGCACAATATTTTTGGAAAACTAACTCAGGGGTCCAAAATTGAAGTAATATGAGAAGGAATATATAACAAGGGGCTAGTTAGTGGGTTGACAAACTAACTTCCCCTAAGGGATTTCAGTATATGTACTGCTATTTCATTGTGGTCAAAATCACAGATTAAAATAAGAAGTAGTTTGAAATTCCTAACCACACAATGTGGTACTAAGGGCAGTGGATAAATCTTGAAAATATGGGGTCTACCCCTCTCCCCATTCATCCAGCATGTCCTTAGGGCCCTCAATCATATAACTAGTCAGCAGAGCATTATGTGCTCTGGGGGAATTTGGAAAACCCAAAGTCTTCTATTACTGAAGTGACTTCAGTACTGCCATTAAAAAAAAAAAAAAAAATATATATATATATATATACACACACACACACACATATATAAAATTTCAAAGTTTATTTTAGAATCAGGGGGTATATGTGCAGGTTTGTTACATGGGTATATTGCGTGATGCTGAGGTTTGAAATACAAATGATCCTGTCACCCAGGTAGCGAACATAGTCCTCAATAATTCGTTTTTCAACCCTTGCTCCCTCCCTCCCCACCCTCTAGTAGTCCCCAGTATCTATTTTCGCCATCTTTATGTCCGCTAGTACTCAGTGTTTAGCTCCCACTTATAAGTGAGAAGGTACGGCATTTGGTTTTCTGTTCCTGCATCAATTCACTTAGGATAATGGCCTCCAACTGCATTCATGTTGCTGCAAAGGACATGATTTCTATCTTTTTTATGGCTGCGTAGTGTTTCATGGTGTATATGTACCACTTTGTTAAATGTACTGTTGATGGACATCTAGGTTCATTCCATGTCTTTGCTACTGTGAATAGTGATGCAATGAACACAGGATGCAGGTAGAACAATTTATTTTCTTTTGGGTATATACCCAGGAATGAGATTGCTTGGTTGAAAGGCAGTTCTGTTTTAAGCTCTTTAAGGAATCTCCAAACTGTTTCCCACAGTGGCTGAACTAATTTACATTCCTATCAACAATGTATAAACCTTCCCTTTTATCTGCAGCCTCACCAGCATATGTTGTTTTTTTACTTTTTAACAGTAGCCATTCTGACTGGTGTGAGACCAGTAGAAAAAGGCATTATGAGAAGTACTATTTTAAACTACATGAAAGAGCAACTTACACACCAATGCATATAAACTATGATTTGTGGAAGTAAGTGGAGACGGGGAAAAGGAGTTCATTGAATTCATCCCTCCCCACCAGCCAGCTTCTAAGACAATATAACCTGTTACTCCCATTTACACACACCAAGAATGAGTTTATTGAAATAACTTACAGAAATGACATAATATAAAACACATCACACATTTTATCTGTATTTTGAATATCAAAATCGAGATTCCTAGAAAATTCTTATTTTTAAAAGTATATACCCAGATTACTTGTAATCATTGGAAAGACAATGGCTAATCACCCACATTTTGGAAATTAGAGAAATTACCTCAGTCAGGATAAGTTCTTAGTGTCACTCATTTAGTGGCAGATCCATGATAGAGAATGCAATTCTCAGACCAAAGGTTATGGTTGGTTCCTTAACTATGCCTTGAATATACTAAGGAACTTCCCATTTATCAGCTGGAGAACTTATATTATAGAGTGGTCATGGGCTTAAGAAAATGTTTACAGAGAGGTTATACATCATATTAAAAAGCTGTTTATCGGGCCATGAATGTGCTATCCACAGAGAAACTATATTTTGTGGATATGGGAAGGAAAGGAGTAAATAAGGAAAATGCATTGCAAGAAACAATTTGGAGAATAAATGTAGCAAGCACTTACCATGTAGGCCCAGCCTTGGATATGGTGAAATGAATATTATTTTGAATTAATTCAATTTATTTGCCACATACCAATTTAATCAGCTTCATAGCTTTGTAGTTATACCACCTTATATATTTTTCTGGAAATTTTATATCCTGTGGGGAAACATGAAAGATCAATTTACCAAACAGAAAGAAGAAATTATCAAGTCACTATGTCTAGAAACATTTTATTTGAATTTTATCTTCCCATGATTTGCACATAAAAAAGGAATAGAAGGACGAAGATTGATTTTGCAAGTTTTCCAAAAAATTAAACTTGGCTCTAAGTAAAGTTGGATTTGAGAGAAATGAAAGTATTTTAATCAAAATGGCATATATTAAAAGAATAAACCATGTGTGTAAATTCAAAACTTTGATTCTTACTCATTTCCCCCTTTCAATTAAATTGAACCTGTAGAGCACGTAAGGGATAAACTAAGCAAAGTTGCTTCTGAACTGATAATATTACCATATCTATCATTACTAATATTTCTTTAATATTTATATTCTGCCTCTTCACTTTCCAGACTGAATCACTGTAAAAATAGATGTGAACTGCATGGACATGAGCAGTGCTTTTCTTGAAAGCAATGATCAGTTAAAGAAATCCAGAAATCAATATATTTCTCAAAAGCAACTGGTAGAAGAGAAATCCTAAACAATTACTGGAATCCAAGAAGAAAATGAATTAATTTAGGTTTTTTTTTCTACAAGTACTAGAAACTGTAAGGTCCTATTATCAAAATTAGATTAGGATGGAACTAGAGAGCCACAACTTTAGCCACAAACTTTCAAAATATCCTGCCTCTGGACCATGGAGCGCTTGATAAAATGGTGCATTTGGATACTTTACTTGCTTACAGCGTGGGAAAGACTCACATAAACGGCAATAAGAAGGATGAGAGATAGTTTTGTTCTGTGGAGTCGCAAAAGCTGAACATCCTCCCCACAAGGTTATTTAGAAGACATCTTGCACTGTTCGAATGCAAAGGAAGGCGAATGACTCGATTCTATGGTACGTAATCAATATTTTGATTTCAACAATGATTTTGGGAGTGGGTTGATTTTTGATTGCGAGATCTTTCTAGTGTGAAGACAACTGGATTCATTGTTCTGTGATTGAAAGTTACCTTAAATAATACTGAGCGGAAATAGTCGTGTTTCTTAATTTTACAGAAAATTTTACAGTTGCCTGGGGCATAATATGAGAAATCTTACTTGGTTTTCACTTTTCAAGCACTTTAAATGCTGCACTTCTAGTAAAGTATATTCTCACCAGAACTTGCTAATACATTGATATGAAAATATTCCTACACTGTCTCAAAGATTAAGATGGAATAGAGATAATTCATCTTATAATGTTAGACCTACATAGCCCCATAATAAATTCATATTTTTAAAATTGAAACGGGGTCTTACTCTGTTGCCCAGGCTAGTCTCGAACTCCTGGCCTCAAGCTATCCTCCCACCTCAGCCTTCCAAAGAGCTGGGATTACAGATATGAGACACCACACTTTGCCAGCACCATAATACCTTTATGTTAAATGTTTATAAAAGCCTTTACATTATACACACACACACACACATATATATATAATCGTATAGGTTATGTTACATTTTATAAAATACTTTATCATGTAAGCATACCAGTAGGACTATATTTGGTATATCATAAATGCTGGGTTTTTTTTTTTTTTTCATCCTGAATGTAAAAATACGTGTGCTGGTGTATGATTCAACTTATTTATTTCAAATAGGAAAAGAAAAGTTTTTCAAAAAATGTTTGCTAGATTTAGTTATTTGCCAATAACATTTGGGTAGGATAATTTTTGTGTGTGTTAGTATCCAGCAGGCTACAGAAAGTTTAGCATAGCAGCTACCCAACCCCATAAATGCAATAACACTTTCCAGATACTATGATAACCAAAACCTCCCACATTTTCAATTCCCTGATCATCCTCTTTTACCCTTTTGAGGAGACTGGCTTAGAACAGTGGTTTACAGAATTATGATGCTTTCTACATTTATAAAAGTAAGGCAGTAAGTTGTTGCTTCTCCCATTTCCCTCTACCTCTCTCTCCCTTTTCCCTTCTCTCTCCCCACTCTCCTTTTTATCTTGTTAGAAACTGCTATTGAAAGCGTAGTAATAAACAAACATCTTTCTTTCATGATATCTTAGAGGTAGCAAAGTTCTTTTATATGTATTATTTTATTTTATGATTATAATATCTGTATCTGGAAAGCAGAGCATACATTATATTTCTCTGCATACAGGTAAAAAAAAAAATAAACCAAGGCTCAGAGAAGTTAAGAAACTGTATCATACTGTAGTGAAGTTGAAAAGTGTCTTGTTCTTGTTTAGATTAGTCTTTTTAACTATGTCTGACTAAAATGTTAACATGTTCCCTGTCTTCAAGAAGACAATCGTTTAAGTGGGAAGAAAATTTCAATCAACATAGCTTAAATCCTAACTTTCACTATGCAGACACAGTAATATTAACTACAGCAAAATGCTCCCAAATGTACAGCACAGCCTGGCTGTCGTTGTCCATCCTGCCATCGCTGCTGTTGTCTCGTTTGAAGTGAACGCAGTGCTGCCCTCCTGGCTGGTCCTGGCACAGCAGCTTCACTACCCGCTGGGTCCCCTCACACCAGTGGCTGCTGACCACCGCGATGAGGGAGAAGGCGAGGGCAAGGCAGATGGGGAGGAGGAATAGCGCCTGCTGCTGCCTGGCCCTGTCCATGGCTGAGTGAGGTGCGTGGGGCAGGATGAGCTGTGGGGCCCCCTCCTCCTGCCTCGTCACGGTACCTGGGCCTCAGCTCTGCCATCTGGCATCCTCACACAGACTCCTCTCACTTCCCACTGGGGAACTGCATGTGCTGCCGCACCACATTCAGAGGCATGGAGCTGGGGCACGTTCCAGTCAAGGGTGCTGGCCCTGCCATTCTCCCCAGGAGGTAGGTGTGCAGGAGAGCATTGTTGTTTTTTTTGTTTTGTTTTTGTTTTTGGTTTGGTTATTTATTTATTTATTTTTGAGACGGAGTTTCGCTGTTGTTGCCCAGGCTGGAGTGCAATGGCATGATCTTGGCTCACCACAAACTCCGCCTCCCGGGTTCAAGCGATTCTCCTGCCCCAGCCTCCCAAGTAGCTGGGATTACAGGTGCCCACCACCACGCCTGGCTAATTTTTGTATTTTTAGTAGAGATGGGGTTTCACCATGTTGGCCAGGATGGTCTCGATCTCCTGACCT
>NW_012110219.1:592478-612768 GCF_000951045.1 Mandrillus leucophaeus | reverse complement strand
TTTTTTTTTGAGACAGAGTTTCACTCTGTTGCCCAGGCTGGGGTGCAGTGGCACAGTCTTGGCTCACTGCAACCTCCACTTCCCAGGTTCAAGAGATTTCCCTACCTCAGCCTCCCAAGTAGCTGGGATTACAGGTGCCCGCCCCGACACCCGACTAATTTTTGTATTTTTAGTAGAGACAGGGTTTCACCATATTGGCCAGGCTGGTCTCAAACTCCTGACCTCAGGTGATCCGCCCACCTCGGCCTCCCAGAGTGCTGGAATGACAGGCATGAGCCACCGTGCCCAGCCATCTCAACCATTTTTAAGTGCACAGTTCAGTGGCATTAACTATGATCACAGTGTTGTGCAGCCATCACCACCATCCACCTCCAGAACTCTTTTCATCTTTCATCATCTGTACCCATCGCACAACTCCCATTGCCCTTCCTCCCACCCTTGGCAACCACCATTCTTCTCTCTGACTTTATGAATTTGACTACTCTAGGTATTTCCTGTAAGTGGACTCATACAGTGTCTGTCCCTTTGTGACTGACTTACTTCACTTAGCATAATGTCCTCAAGCTTCATGCATGTCATAGCATGTGTCAGAATGTCCTTCCTTTTTCAAGGCAGAATAATATTCCCTGTGTTTATTGGATCACATTTTGTTTATCTATTCAGACACCTGGGTTGCTTCCACCTTTTGGCTGTTGTGGAGGATGCTGGTTTTGATGGAAGACCAGGGGCTGTTAGGGTGGCTGTCTTGGTGAGACAGTCTCACCCTTGCCTTTTGCATGGAGTAGGGTCCTCATTGCTGGATTCCAGAATCAGGGAATCCCAAGGACTTCATAGACCTATTTCTTGTCCAGCCCTATGTAGAGAAGGACTACAGAAAACAGATGCTTGCTCCAGGGACTCTGGGCGATGCGAGGTACAGGCAGGGTGCCTCAGGGCCAAGGTGCTGTGCAGAATGGGGAGGGTGGCATGCATCCCACTTGGGTGCAGAGTCCTGAGGCCAGGGACCTCAGATGCTAGAAGACAACCCTGGGCACCGTCACTCATGTTAATAGTTTAATACTTACTAATTGCTAAAGGTAACAAAATGTGTAAAATGGTGCTACCATTTATTCATTAAAAAAGCTTGAAAGCCTATTGTTTGTTGGGTGCTAAGCTAGATGCAGACATTGCTGCACATAAGAAATAACTTTAAAAGTTTTTATAATAAAGTCACTTGAAATGTCAAAATATAAGTGCATAGATTTGTCAAAGGGCAGAAGGGAAGTAGAAAGAAAAGAAAGTAGTTTCAAACTTATGTTATTGTAATGAAACCTCATGTGTATCCACCATATTTAAAACTAATATATTTTTAGTATTAACGTATAAGTACACATCTATAACTTTTTTTTACAAAGTCAGGCAGTAAAATATAGGGTTATTCTGATAAACATAACTTACAAAATTGGCATAAAGGATAACAATTGCAGTCAGTTTATCATTCTAGCTCCATAATTCAGCATTTTTCTGAGTTTTATTTTGGCTAAATGATTTTAAGAAAATAAAATTCATATAGATAAGACATGACAAATGGTATCAGTCATTTTGTAGCTTATTTTTAAATTTTAATATGTTCTTTACTCAGAATCTTGAAAGAATACTGAGAATATATATATATATATATACACACACACACACACATATAGACTCTCACACCTAATTGGATTAAAATGGCTAACAATTCAGCATATTCTTCAGTGAATACTATCAGTAAATACCTTTCTAAATCAAATAAAATTTGTTTTTGGTAGAAAATTATCAAATGTATACGTTAACTCTTTGAGATATTCAAAATTTTCCTTAAAAGAAAATGAGGATAATCTAAGTACCAGTTACTGTTAATATTTGCTGGAAAATGTCTAGTCATATTTACTTTGTCTTGCTTATGAAACCTATAATTTAATTGTAGCTTCATTTGGTCACGTTCTCCAAAGTTGTAATATGGTAACATCAATAACAGAGCAAGCATTTTATATTTCAAAATTTAGGTCAGTTTCAAAGTAAAATACAAAGCAACCTATACTTACGATTATGACTAAAATGATGCACCATGCAATATTACTATAATTTACTTATTTATATGTACTTAAAATACATATAGTTTACTATGTATTTATTTGACAGTTAACAGCATATAATGCAATTTTTCACTCTCTCTTAGTTTAAAATTTTTCTTCACTTGGCTTCCAGGACAACGCTTTCTCTTGGTTTTCCTCTGATCACATGAATGCTCTTTCTCAGGCTCTGTTTCTCTATTCTCCTCCTGTTCTTGATTCCAACAATCAGAAAGCTCCAGGACTCAGTCTTCAGGCCTCTTTTCTCCATATTTATTCAGTCCCTCATTGATCACATCAAGTTTCCTGGCTTCAAATACCATCTACATGTTGATGACTGGCAAAGTTACAATGCAATATAGGTCTCTCATCAGAACTCTATATTCTTTCTATTTTATATTTCCCCTTGGAAGTCTAATAGACACTTTAAAAAAAGGAGCATGCCCAAATCCAAACTTGATTTTTGCCAATCCTCTTCTCTAGTCATTCTCATCTCAGTTAATGGTAATTCCATCATTTTAGTTAAACTCTAAATTTTGGAATTAGCCCTGAGCATCTCTAATGTTTTCCCCAGAGATATCTATGTTTCACTGCATTGCTACAGATTTCTGCTCAACTATCATGTAAGAGCAGCCCTTTCTGATTTCCTTAGATTTGCTCCTCATTCATTTCCTGTCATAACTCCATTTCATTTTCCTTATTATATATATATTCATGTGTTTCATAATTTATTATACTTCCCTCTCTTAGCATGTAAGATGTAATCAGACAAAAACAGGGGCTTTGTCTTTTTAGTTCAGGGTTGTAGCCTCAAGTTTAGAACACTGCTTTAAAAATGTTTCTTGAGGCTGAGCGTGGTGGCTCATGCCTGTAATCACAACATGTTGGGAGGCTGAGGTAGGTGGGTCACCTGAGGTAAGGAGTTCGAGACCAGCCTGGCCAACATGGTGAAACACCATCTCTACTTAAAAAAAAAAAAAAAAATTAGCTGGGCGTGGTGGTGCATGCCTGTAGTCCCAGCTACTCGGGAGGCTGAGGCAGGAGGATCATTGAACCCAGGAAGCAGAGGTTGCAGGGAGCCAAGATCATTCCATGGCACTCCAGCCTGGGCAACAGTGAGACCCCATCTCCAAAAAAAACAAAACAAAACAAAACAAAACAAAATAAAAAAAGGTTCTTGAACACATAAATCATTTGAATGAAGACACAATACTGTGGGTGTTTTTTAAATTTGTAGAAAAGTTAATTTATAAACTAATTTTTCTTCCATTGTACTTTGAAGATTTTAAAGTTTAATAATGTTTATTTTCTTGAGAGCAGGATTTATTTTCCTACTGATTTTACTCTCCAGAATTAGGATTCCATATTTTTGTTATGATTTATATTCTACAGGAAGGCAGATGTATGGTTAAGACGGCTAAGAGAGAAATATTCTAGAGAAATTCCTATCCCTTAACTCTTTCAAAATGAAAGACTACATTAATTTACATATCGTCTGAATATGAAAAGGCCTAGAGGTGGTGAGAAGATAATTAAAACCTAGATCTGACAGGCTTGTAGAAGAACAAAGCAATTCTTGTTAAATTACTATATCATTGTAGTCTGGAGGGATTAGAGATCTTGATATGATTATTAATATACACACATTTGATTTGTTTTACCAATTACATTGTATAATGGGTGAAAAGCAATACATTTGCTATGAAAAGTTCACCTACACCCTTCTAGATTTAAGTCATAGAATTATCTCTGATAAGAAAGATTAAGATAAGAAGGTCTGAACTAATACATGAGAAGGATCCCATAAAAACAATTATATTCATTAGTAATGAACTGCCATTACCATCTGAACTTGTGTACAAAAATTAAATATTCAAGTTAATTTTTGTGAGTATCAATATTGTTATGGACATTATTTATCAATATTGATATGTCTCTTATTTTTAAATCCTTTTTAAACATTGTTTTCAGTGGCATTATATACAGAAAATATTTTAAGATTTTCTTATACCATTGGTTCTAAAATCAATGCACAAAGAATCTTATCACCAACAATTTTTTTGGCAGCTTTAAAATAATTGTATTCATTTCCTGTTATTAGAAAAGTGCTCTTGGAACATTTTTGTGAGCAGAAGTGCTAACTCTAAATGTCTTTGCAAAGAACACTCACTGAAGGCCATTTGGATTTAGAGTTAACATGAAATATTTGTATTGACTTTCACATATGTAAAAGATAAATACTATCTAAGAGCTTATTACAATGATGATTATATATAAATATTTGTTTAAAATCAGATACATTTTACAATGTATTTAAACTGGTGGAAGAAATTCCTTCTAACTTTTTAGCAGATATAGGAAGGGAAAAATAACATGGAGCATTCACATGAACAGAACTTAAAAATTCTGAATTTTCAATTCCAACTTATTCCTAACTGTATATTGCTGATGACTTTTCCTTGCGGTGCTTGTAGATTTCTTTTGAGCATCGGTTTCACTGTTTCACTCAGTAGTCAATTTATAAGGAAGATTATGTAAAATGTGACAGATTAAAATCAGGCCAAATGTTAAAGCTGAGTAAAAAGGCCAAAATAAATATAAAAATTATGTCTGGGAGGCATTATAGTGTGATTTACTTAGTAATGGAGAGAAGTAAACTATGAAAAGGAAAACAGCTGTAAAAGTAATGAATGTTTTACTGAAAACATAAGGTGTTTTCTCCTCCCATTCTCATACCATGGAAACAAGCTGACTCTCAATGAGAATGAATCGCATTCCATTTTAGACTGATGAACAATACAATTCTTTATGCAGTACACCATCAAGCTGTGGAATTCAATTCTGCAATATATCACTGTGGTAAATAGTTTAGCAAAACCCAGGAAAGCATTAAATGTTGCTATGAATAAGAATGACATTTACAGCCACACTAAGTAGGTCAGAAAGTTTAAAGGGCTCTCAGCCCTCTAGCAATGGTGCATAAGGAGAATTTGTGTGAAGGTCAGAAAGTAGTATTCTCTTCTCTGACATTATTTTATATTACTCATGCATTATGGCAAGTTTATGTGGCTCTTTCTTAAAGCTGGGATTTAAGGGTATGTACTTGATTCTAAAAACAAACCTTCAAATATTGTCTTCAAATTATAAATATTTTCATATAAATTATTAATTATACTATCAATGACTGCAAAAATTGTACAAGGTATACTCAAAGAAAAATAAAATATTCTCCCTATGGAGGAGTAAATGAATTGGAAAATTTCAAGGATGTAGAAATTAGAGAAGGTGGAAATGGCTGAAAAGAACAATATATTTTGGCTGAAAAAATATTTCCTTCTGAAACAGCAAACTTCGATCATAAAAAAGTCAGTTTGACACTGTTACACTGAAGGGGGAATTAATGAATTTTATAAGTATAATGGTCGGAAAATTTATTCTTTTTTCTTGAAGGTAGGATGTAATATAACCCCCCTGCCCCGGGGGGTGGGGTGGGGCGGGTTTAGAAAGAACATTAGCTGCTTATCCCTCCTCTGCGCCCAGAGACGCTTATCTGTGTTCCATCTTTCTACATTCCTTGAGGCATGGTGAGTTCTTGCTTCCCTCCCCAGCCAGGCTGTAAAGTCACAAGGTTGATAAGCAATTGCTACAAAAGCATGTATTCCCAAGGTTGCAAGACATAGGGTGTAACAAACGTAAAAGAGTAATTAACTGCCTTTGTTCTCGCTTCTGCAAGTATGCTTCCTGCAGCACGTAACTCCCGCCACAAACTGCCTACAAGGTGATTGATCCCTTTGTTCCGGGCTCAGACTTTCTGGATCCTAGTCCAACTGAGTCAGTGATCACCTTAATAATTAAAGGCTCTCCTGAACTCTGCTTGGTCTCTCCCATCTCTGATTTGTCCCACAACAACATAACTACCTTGATAATTATTAGTAGTTCCTGATTTGCTGATGATTATCAGAAAAACGAAAGATAAGTGTTGGTAAGGATGTGGAGAAAGGAAACGCTTGTCTACTGTTGGAAGGAATGTAAAATGGTGCAGCCACTATGGAAAACGATATGGAAGTTTCTCTCTCTCTCTCTCTCTCTCTCTCTATATATATATATATATATATATATATATATATATGATCCAGCAATTTCACTTCTGGGTGTTTATCCAAAAGAATTGAAGTTAAGATCTCAAAGAGATATTTGCATTCCCATGTACTATTGCAGAACTATTCACAATATCCAAGATGCGGAAACAACGGAAATTTCCATCAATGGATGAATGGATAAAGAAAATGTGGTACATATACAGAATAAAATATTATTCGTCCTTTAAAAAGAAGGAAATCCTGTCATTTGTAACAATATTGATGAATCTGGAGGATATTATGTTAAGTGAAATAAGACAGACACAGAAAGACAAACACTATGTGATTCCACTTATATGAGGTATCTATCTGGAGGAGTCAAATTCATAGAAGCAGAGAGTAGAATGGTGGTTGCCAGTGGTTGAGAGGAGGAAGAAATGAGGAGCTGTTCAAATGGTGTAAGGTTTAAGTTATGAAAGATGAATAAATTCTAGAGATCTGCTGTACAATCTAGTGCTTAGAGTTAAAAATACTGTATTGTGTCCCTAAAAATTTGTTAAGAGGGTAGATCTCCTGTTAGGTATTTTTACATCATAAAAAAAATTGAATTGGTAGTATAACTATAAAGTAATAGCATGAGAGAATTTTGGGAGGTGATGGAGCTGTTCTGCATCCAGATGGTGGTGGTGGTTACATTATAAACAGGTTTTAAATTTCATAGAATAGTATACACAATTAATTGGACTGCTCAATACTTAAATTTGCCCCCGCCTCATGCACTGAGACATGTAAAAGAATGATCGTGACAACATTACTTATAAAATCCAAACCATAGTTAATCCAAATTTCAAATCAAGAGTCATGAAACAATTCATTATTATATATTGTTACAAATGAAACTATAAACAATGAAAATGGATAAAATATGTTGTATGCAATAACATAGATACTTCTCAGGAATATAATGTTAAACTAAAGATCCCTTATAATAACATCTTTACAAAAAGAAAATCCAAGTTTTAAATCTAAGTATTTAAGATTGGTCGCTTATTTGGTACAACTATGCAAGAAAGCAAATAGGTCATTATTCTAAATGACATGAGAATGGTTATTTTTACAAGGGAGGATGGTGTAACCAGAAGGTGGCACAAGAGAAACTTTTATGGTGCTGCAGTGTTATATTTTTTTATCTAGGTCAGTGGTTACAGACTGTTGACTTTATGATGAATCATTGATTTGTACATCATTGTGTCGATGTGTGTGTGTATCAGAATAAAACAGTTAAATACAGTAAAACAAAATAAATTGACAAGAAGACACTGAATGAAGGCTGAAGAATGTGTTGGATTAAAATGTTAAAATGTACAATATTAGATAAAACGATCTATATGTCCTTCTTTTTAGAAAATGACTTTTACTCATTTGTCAAGGGTACAGTGACCAAAAGAAAGACGTCTCAAACTTTGAGTTTTATAATAAAAATATGGCCATCTCAGTATTTCATAAATTATAGCATGAGAGATTTATTTAATTTGCATGAAACAAAAGTGTCACACTATAGATACCAGATCAAGGCATTGAAAATATATTTAAAGCATCTCAGGAGCATGCTCCGAAAATTCTATCTTCAAAGAAAGAGTTTATGACATAAAGAAACTTTCTAGAAAGTATAAAACAAAAATGAATGGTCACTAAAGGAAAAGAGTGCAGAACTGTATTTGTTCAGACTATCCTGTATAACAACCAACAAGTTGATTCAGTTTTGTGAGAATTACACAAAGTAATCTGTCATTAGCTAAAGCTGTGGTGCTCTAAGAATTACTTCTAGGGTGCATGGAAATCAAAAGCTCTGATTATATTAACTAGGTGGTTAACTAAATGGTGAAGGAATATGTCATCTCATGGGAGAACATTAATCATGGAAAGTTCGTTGTTCTTTATGAAATATAATGAGTCAGCCATCCCATGTTAGAGTGCTCTGGAATTTTTTTTTTTCCTTTGAGACAAGGTCTCCGTTTGTCACCCAGGCCAGAATGCAGTGATGTGATCTTAACTCACTGCAGCCTGGACTTCCTGGGCTCAAGCGATCCTCCCACCTCAGCCTCCCAGGTAGCTGTGACTACAAGTGTGCACCACAACACCTGGCTAATTTTTGTACTTTTTGTAGGGATGGGATTTCACCACATTGCCCAGGCTGAGCTCTGGAAATTTTAACGTGGTACTTGCTTATAGTTTTCCAAGAGCCTTTGGCAAAAATTGATTGAACACAGTGGAATCGTCTTTCTTTCTCCATTTCCCCTTACTATCAAATTCACACCCTCACTCTTACATGCCAGTAATCTTTGAATAAAGGGAAATATTATGTGAACCACATATGTAGGAACGATATTATTTAAATATTACCCAGGTAAACATGCCCTCTCTAATGTGCATTGATGCAGAATTAAGAATTGAGTTATTAGGCCGAGTGTGGTGGCTCACACCTGTAATCCCAGCACTTTGGAAGTCCGAGGCGGGTGGATTGCTTGGGGTCAGGAGTTTAAGACCATACTGGCCAACATGGCAAAACCCTGTCTCTACTAAAAATACAAAAGTTAGCCAAGCATAGTGACACATGCCTGTAATCCCAGCTACTCGGGAGGCTGAGGCAGAAGAACCATTTGTACCTGGGAGGCAGAGGTTGTAGTGAGCCGAGACTGTGCCACTGCACTCCAGCCTGTGCAACACAGCGAGACTCAGTCTCAAAAAAAAAAAAAAAAATTGAGTCATTGTAAGACCCCGAACCCAGTTTAACATCACCAATTTGTGATGGTTATTTGCTCTTCCCCCTCTACACTTGCAACAAATCCCCATCCTCCTCTGCCAAAGGGAGGCCTGTAGACTTCATCTCCTGGGGTACCAAGTCCTGTGCATTCTGGACCTGTGCTAAAGGAAGGCACCAGCAAAGAAACTGCAGTTTAGGAAGGGAGAAATTTATTTTTTCTAATGTTTCTTCCTGCTGTTTGGCTACTTCACTTTCAAATAATACTTACGGTTTCCTGGAGACCAGATACCAACAGAGAAAAAGAGATGTCTTTCTTTTTCTTTCTTTCTTTTCTTTCTTTCTTTCTTTCTTTCTTCCTTCCTCTCTCTCTCTTTCTTTCTTTCTTTCTTTCTTTCTTTCTTTCTTTCTTTCTTTCTTTCTTTCTCTCTTTCTTTCTTTCTTTCTTTCTTTCTTTTTCCTCGCTCTCTCTCTCTCTCTCTCTCCCTCCCTCTCCCTCCCTCCCTCCCTCCTTTCCTTCTTTCCTTCCTTCCTTCCTTCCTTCCTTCCTTGTTTTTTTTTTTTTTTGACAGAGTTTTGTTCTTGTTGCCCAGGCTTGAGTGCAGTGGTGCAAGTCTCCTGGGTTCAAGCAATTATCCTGCCTCAGCTTCCCGAGTAGCTGGGATTACAGGCATGCACCACCAGGCCCAGCTAATTCTGTATTTTTAGTAGAGACGGGGTTTCTCCATGTTGGTCAGGCTGGTCTTGAACTCCCGACCTCAGGGGATCCACCTGCTTCGGCCTCCCAAAGTGCTGGGATTACAGGAGTGAGCCACCGCCTGGCCGAACTTGTTTTTAGTAGTGTTGAAAGCTCTTTGGTTAAGAATGAAAGCTTCTGAAAAACTTGTTCTTTAAATTTTCTAATCTTAAAGAAACAGCTTTGAAAATATATTTGTAACATCTAATATGATTCTAAGTCTCATAGAAATTTCTGGCATCAAAATTCATCATCTTATTTTTCTGTGTACCTTTATTTTATCAGACCCTTATTGTCAGCAAGACAAGACGTATTTTATTGTCCTAAGAAAGTCTCAACAAATTGATCACAACTCCTAAAAATGGAGTTGTATGAAATAATATTTTATATAATAGATGTACAATTTATAAATTGTCTTTATTACTCATCTAATTTTTCTCTTTGTATGTTAGAAATATTGCTAGTTGTGTTGTTATGACTGAAATTCACATAATTTGTATTACACTAAGTGATCTAAAAGATTTAAAAATATAATTGCATTCAAAGTACCAATAATTTGAACTCTTTTCACTAAAAAACATGAGTATAAGGAAATGTAAAAGTAAAAATTAAAGTTATTTTCTTATAATTTGAAAAATGCTTTTCTACCAATAAATTCAGTATTGTTTATTAAAATAAAAGACAACATTTTGCTAATGTGCAAAATAATTTCAAACAGCTATATTTTTGAAAACATAATTACATTTTATAAAGTATTCTTTATAATGACAAAATTACAAGTGACAGAGACAATTACACGTCCTCTAAGAAATGTTTGTTTTGCTTTGTGATATTTGGAACTCTCTGTTGGACCCTGGACAGCAGCCTTCCTACTTTCTTCAAGGGAAATGCAATCTTTTTGTTTTAACCTTTTATGTTATCAGCATATTTGGACATTTTTATTACCATACATGTATTATTTCATACATTTTCTATTGGAGTGATTGCTTCCTGTTTAACTGTTCTACTTTAAGCTTCTGTGCTTATTTTTGAGATCTTTATCACAATCATTAAAACCTTAGAGTACCCTTTTTACACTATATTTTTGGCCTACAAAACGGCTTAAGAATTTTAAGTGCCTGGGGACCCTATTTTAAAAGCATCATTTTAGTTATTCACTTATTCACCTTTATTCTCCACTTATTCAACCAAAGTGAATTATTCATGACTTGCATTATAAAGTTCAAAATATAAAATCACACTAAATACATTTGAGACTTTAATTCAAGCAAAGGGACTACAGTTGTATATCATTTAGTGGAGATTTAGCTAAGAAGTTTTCATAGAGCTAGAAGCAAAAATAATAAAACAAGAACTGATATCACAAACCTACAACATATATAAAGCATATTTCTGAAGCACGGTGTGCTGGAACAGAAGTATTTCAACTATATTTCAGTCAACACTGATAGCCATAGGTGCACATTTTTATTTTGTTTCAACTGAATATGAAATGTGTGTTATTGATTGGGGACTTAGAAGGTTAGATAGCTTTAAAAGCTATAGCAATGTAAAGGCATTCTGTAACCATTTGTAATGTATTTTTATGCTCATTGACATGTTGGCAGATTTATCTTGAAAATTTTTTCACACAGTATCACTTAAAACAACTAAGTAGCTATTGGCACTCATATCTTTTCATAAGGTTATAGAATAATGCTCTTCCTCAAGTTTTCACTAATTGATTAAAATAATTTTAATAACTGTGCAATGATGTTTTATGACACTCTCTGATATCTCATATTTGACAGCAGCGGTACACTTTTACTGAATCCTTCCACCAGAGACACAAGCAACTTAACTGCCTTTTGCATTCACACACAGGCAACAGGTTTTTCTCTACCTTCAGCTTTTCACACTCTCTAATAACATCAGCTATGAAGATACTGGATTTTGGGGGCCTGATCTTTCTTAAGGTAGCTAAAGCATGACCTTATATCTTTACTTGCCATGAATAGTGAACTGTTCCTTTTTACTACATTTAGAGATGAAATTCAATGCACAATAATAAATTACATACTTTACGGCATTAAAGTGCCAGCCAAGGAGAAGACTTTCTGGTTGTAAACTACAGTAGCGGGCCATTTCTAGATCTCATATCATATCAATTGCTGTTACCTAGGAAAGCTGTTATTGTCTCTTCAAACTCAGCCATACGTTCATGAAGGATGCAGACCACACATTACATCTTCCACTTTATTATATTCATTTTCTCTAGTGACTAGTATTGAGGTATGGACGTCGCAGAAACTCTGTAAATATCTTATGAATGAATGAATGAAGAATGTTACATATATGATATAATTTAGAAAATACAAGAAAAATCACTTAACAAAAATCTGTCTCTAACTGGTGTGACAAAGTGTAGAATTCCATTCACCAACTTTTCCATGAATATTATGGGAAACTGTTGAAGTGAAAGTAGAGGCCTCCCTTTGCTTCCCTCTATAAGTATTCATTCCAGCATATTACATGGCTGGTAAGCAGAGGTAAAAATTCAAGACATGCTTCTGTAAGACAGTGGATAATGCAGGAAAAAATAAGAGACAGTCTGATGGTGAACAAATTCAGTGGAGAATGTTGAGTAGCTACAAAGGTAAAGACATATTTTTCTTAGCAACTAAATGAGTGTAAAAATTTAGGAAGAAGGAATGATGTCGAATCCGTATTTTTAGGGTATTTTATTTGTGAAATATTTTTTTGAAACTCCTACATAGCTTCCTTTAAGAAATTTTAGAGTAGAGATACACATTGGTTGAAGGTGTCTAGAGTCAGATGGCTATGAGGTTGAACCTGTGTTATATATCTGGGATATATTTGGGAAGCTGTCATCTGGAAGTTGGATGTAATGTGCAAAACCTCACTGCACATAAAGATATATAATCACCAAAATGAGCCAAGATTTTGTTAGTCACTCTTACCATCCTACTCTTTCAAAGAACTTTGAACTATTATGTTTTGAATGATACAATCAATATGCAATAATATTGTGTAACTGATAAGAATGGGCTTAGATGAAAATTTTCAGCTCTAAGTATGTGAAGGCACTAAATTGAAGAAACTTTTGTGAATGTCTCTGTGAACTTGAAAATTATTTTTCTTAAGTCATATATATATATATATATATAACATTATATATTGTACTAATATTTGGGGATTTGGAGAGTTGGAGTCCTGCCGACTTTGGCAACATTGAAGCACATCCCTTTTTATGGGAAGATGTGCTTCACTGAAGCTAAAATATGTGGGTTAAATTCATCTTTGTGCATCTACCAAAATAGTGAAAGTGCTGCTCTCATCTCTTCAGGTAACAGTAAATACTGCATTAAGATGTTTGCCACAGGCATTAGAAAAGGCTTCTAGTGGACTAGGTTTTTGCAGGTGCTTTTTACAATGAAGACTTACTGAATAATCTTGTACTTCATTTCAAAAAAGAGTGACATACCTCACTTCTTGCTGTCAGTGGAGCTAATCAGAAATGAAGAATAAAATAGAGTGTAGTGCTCTGATAAAAACAAGCAGTGAAATGTCAAGAGGAGACTGAAGTACAGAGAATGAGACTTTTCTATCTTAACCTCTTGAAACTCGACAGTCCCAGGGGTCTGGGGTTAGGTGCATTTTCCAGTCCTTTTCCTGATTTGGTGAAATTAACACTGATGAGCACAGACTGACTTAATTTGGTACCACTTCTTTGAGGGAAAGAGTCTGCTGAATAGATGAAGAAGAGTGGGTGTGGGCTTGATATCAACAAAGTCACAAAGAGACAGTGCACTTTTTTTTTTTTTGGAAGAGCCACACAAGTACTGATTGTCTTAAAAACTTAATGAAGTCATGTGCATTACATGCATTACTATGGTGTGGAAGGCAGACCTTAAGAAGTTCACAGATAAGAACTGTACACAGTTTTTAATTCATACATATATTCATATATATATATATATATATGTATTCTTTTGAGACAGAGTCTCACTCTGTCTCCCAGGCTGGAGTACAGTGGTGCAATCTTGGCTCACTGCAATCTCCATCTCCCGAGTTGAAGCGATTCTCCCGCCACACCCTCCCGAGTAGCTGGGATTACAGGCGCCCGCCACCACGCCCGGCTAATTTTTGTATTTTTAGCAGAGACGGGGTTTCACCATGTTGGTCAAGCTGATCTCAAACTCCTGACCTCAGGCGATCTGCCTGTCGGCCTGCCTCGGCCTCCCAAAGTGCTGGGATTACAGGTGTGAGCCACTGTGCCTGACCAATTCCTAGTAGTATATTTTTCTGAGTTTAAATGTTTGGTGTCACTTTCTTCCTTAAATTTTGATTAATTATTTCCTACATGAGTACATCATACTTCTAGTGACTGATTTTTTTGGTAAACTTTTCCTAGTCAATCAGTGATAGAGAAATTAAATTTAAAAATTTCCTCTGAGCAGTCAAAATACAGCCTGTTTACTTGTTTTAATGCACTTTAACTCTAGAAAACCTCTTGGGTGCTAAAAGAAGGTACCTGTATTCATATCCTACCCAAAATCCAGTTACAATAGTTTGGTTTTCTGATTCCCCAAACTATTAATATATTAGAAACATCAAATTAGAGTAAAGAAACTTTCAGCAGCAGGAATACATGTACAAAAAATGTGACAGTTGACAATATTAAATCTAGGAAGGAGGCTAGAAATATAGTAAAAACAAGATTAGGAACTTAAAAAACATAGCCATAAAATCAATACAACTGATAATGTTTATAAATTATAACAAAATACTATTTTGCTTACTATGCTATTTATGAAGGTTCAGAGGAAGAACTAAACATTTCAGAACACCATACATCAGAATGGAAAATAAATAATGTGGGTTTGGTTTTTATGTCTTGGATAAAAGCAAACTTCAGTAATTCTATTTTGTGGAGCCTGCATTACCAAATGATACCAGAAATAATGAAGTATGAATTATTTTCAAGTAGCTATTTCTTGAATCCTTTCGTGTATAGGATATCAAATTTCCTCTGAGATTTGCTCTTATATTTTCTAGAACAGAGCTTCAGTGGTCTCAGTGGTTGTCATTATTTTTCATAGAGTCTTCTAAGATGGGCTGAGTCTATTAAACAAGTTCTACGATTATTTAACAGAGAATTATTCTCCAACTGTGAATATATCTCCAATATATCTGTGAATATATCTCCAATATATCTCCAACTATGTTTCATGGCATTTTCACTTTGAATAAAACTTACCATGACACAGATGCAAGATTCAGCACTCTTGCTGCATGCAAACCATGGTTTTTAACTCAGTGGACGTTATCTTCTGCACATATTTTCACAAATAACCATGATTTTCTTTGCTACACTGAATTTAATTTTCTTTTGAAACTCTATTCCAGTACTTCTTTCACTGTATTATTTTTGGTGATTTTTCCAAGACCTCTTTCTTTATTTCTATGACTTCATTAGTTTTAGTTTCTATTTCCCTCTTCTCTCGTTTTGTGTTAACCACCATTTAAATACTCCAGTAACTATATCAAGATAATGGATTATGAAATTGACTACAACTTGGAAAAATGTGGTAGAAATTGAAGAATAATTTAGCTTTCTAAATTGACTAAGAAGTTATGACATAGTTAACATGTCATAATATGACTAAGAAGTTATGACATAGTTCTTTGCTTCTGAAGGAAAAAATAACAGTGTTTATATGGTATATGTTAGAGATAATGATTTAATTTAAACTTTTGTTATGTTTCTCTGCTAGGTAAATATATAAAGTTATATTTCTCTTGTTCTATAATAACAAGAGTGCTAACATATTTTCGAAGCAATTCTAATTTACTTTTATTTAGGTTTCAAGTAAAAGACTTTATTTTGGTCTCAAAATTAAACAGTTTTCGCTGCTGAAAATGTTTTAAAAATTGTCGTTTACTTAGATATAAAAAATGACCAATTAAATAGGGAATGTTACATACTGATCGTGTAGACTTTGATGTTATATTGTAATAAAATAAAAGAGAAGTAATTTAAAATATTTATACTGGTAAATAATATAATCTTATGAGCATCATTTCACTTTTTGCTTTAGTTAAATTTATTTTGAATACACATAATGGAGGATAACTCCAGTTAACTTAAGCAACAATGCATATTTACAGAATGGATACTGCACTGTCTCCTAAAATTCAAAGGGAGTCTGCACGTCAGGGAAGACCAGAACCAATGATTAGGAAAGTTATAGGCATGTAGTTGATCCTCTTCCATTCCATTTTTTTCTGCGTCTCTATCTTCTTCAGTCTTATCCTGAACATCTGTTTTTTGCTCTGTGATGTTTTGCAAATAAGACAGAAGGTTCCTTCTCTGGCTAAGATTTATAAGTCCCTCTATTCCAGTCTTTCACAGAACCAAACTGCATGGCAATTTCACATTCCTAGGAGAGAGAATCTGATTAACTCAGCACAGGCCTGGTGTCCAACACTGATCCAATCAGTAGTACATAGAATGACATCGTGTACTGTTACCATGGTTTCAGCCGCTCACACAACTAGATAGAGGGGTTGGGGCAAAACTTCATGGAGAAAAGGGACTCTCTTAAACTTAGCTGATACCCCCAAAGTTATAATTATGCCTCTATTTGTTTGTTTATCCAAAGAACAAGTGATAGTCGAGACTTAACATGTATTACACTTCTACCATGTATCAGGAACTATGGGCAAAGCCTCCCATCCATTATCTCGTATCTTCCTCACAAAGGCCTTATCTCTATTTTACAGATGAAGAAACTAAAAATTAATAGAAGTTAAATATTGCACTGAAGCTGTGAGGATGGTGGGAAAAAAATGTTATGGGGTGTAAATTTCTTTAATAGAGAAAAGATACAAGTTACCAAAAGTACAGAATAGTAAACAATCCTGGGAACAGATTTGACTTTCCAGGTCTCCCCAAGTCCCTGATAGGAGGTAAAGCTGTGGAAGACACCACTGGAATTAACATTATTCTCACAGCACTTACATCTTCCAGGTCCCTGATGACAATGGTTTATTCTGAAAATTCCGGCTACATTTCAACCTATTAGCTAGATATAAAACAGTTAGTATAAAACAAACCACAATAATTCCTGTGTGTCCAGGACAAGTTTAGGTGAATCAAAAGCCAGTTTTCCAGAAGCATCTCTTGGCAGGCCCCTCAAATTCTTTACAGGTCATCATCACTGTTCCCATTCTCAGGTCACTGGATTCCCTGCCAAATGCCTCTTGGTTTTAGTGCTAAAGTTTATTACATATGTCTGATGCTCTTAAAGAAAATGTATATAGTTATTCTTTTATGATAAGAAACCAAAATACTGTTTTCCAGTAGAGAATAACTGTTTCTAGCTTACACACTCACACACCGAAATCACCTTAAAATAATATAATTCTGACACCCCACAGCTAAACTTTAATTATGCTGTCTGATAGTAGATTGCTGTATTTTGTCACCATTTCAATTCTGCCTCTATCAACATAATGCTTTATTGTTCTCTATTACAAACCTCTTCGTTATTTATTGTTAAAGACTCAATAGTTGAATTTACACTCTGTCACAATAAATCACACTCACCCAGATAATGCACCATTAAAATGAAATCAGGCTTGCAATATTGTTAAGCCATATATATTAAAGTGTTTGGGTGGATAGCATAGACCAGATATTCAACTGTTTCAAATAATGCCTACCATCAAAAACTATTCATTGCATGCCTTTAGGCTTCATGAGGTTATTCCAGGCGTTCTGGAATGATCAAATAAGAGAAAAATCATACCTACAATAAGTATGTACTCTTAAGACGAAATACTTGAACAATATACCTAAGAACCTACACCCCATATGCCTAAATGTGGGATTCGAAATTACATAAATAAGTGCCCAATATCCTTTGGGTAAGTTTGGTGTCATAGCAAGTGTTATAATGGGCTTATTCTCCAGTTCAGGACTGGATGTGTGTATATGTGTGTCTGTGCGTGTGTGTGTGTGTGTGTGTGTGTGATGTTTTTCAAATTATATATATAAGAAGTACTTATTTTAACAAAGGAAACATCATGATGCTTAGAGTATTTGGCAAAAATCCACAATGTACAGTGCCGCAATTAATTCATTGACAATGATATTTTTTATTTAATGGAATTTGTCCATATTTTGATAGTTTGAATTTAGAACATTTTTGAGGAAAGTGCTATCAGAGTAAGGAAAACCAAATGGAAGCTTCTGAAACTGTCTCCTCTCTAGCCAAGAGAGTACATCAAAAGCACTAACACACCTGGAAAGCATGCTAGAAAGTAAGGCTACCTCTAAGGATCTAAAGCTACAAGGATCGTGGTCCCCACTGTATTTCTAATTCACCAACCTGGCTGCTGCAGAAATTGGATGGATCCAAGAGGATAACTGCAGACTATGGCACACTTCAACAAGTACTAACCTTGATTGCAGGTGCTGTGTTGGACATGGTATCATTGTTAGAGCAGATTAATACAGCCTCAAGTACATGGTGTGCGACCACTGATTTGGAAAAGGTGTTCTTTCTTTTTTAATCGGAGAAAAAGATCAGTGACGATTTGAATTCCTGTGGAACAGACAAATGAATTCATTAACACTTTAGCCTCAGGGCTATGTTAACTATACTGCTTTCTATTATAATGTATCTGAAGAGCTCTGGACTGCCTGAGCATTGATTCAATGATATTGTGTTGATCAGATGGGATGATCAAGAGGTATCTATCACAATGGAGATGAAAATACAGGTACACTTCAGGGATGGGATATAAATCTGAGGAATATTCACAGGACTGCCATATCTAAGCGATTTTTATGGATCTGAGTGTCAGAATATACCTTTCAAAATAAAAGAGGAATCATTACATCGTGGGTCTCTTATCATGAAGAAGAAAGTGCCAAGCCTGGCAAACTTCTTCAGATTCCTTTTTTTTTTTTTTAATACTTTTTAAGTTCTGGGGTACATGTCCACAACGTGCAAATTTGTTACATGTGTATACATGTGCCATGTTGGTGTGCTGCACACATTAACTCGTCATTTACATTAGTTATTTCTCCTAATGCTATCCCTCCCCCATCACCCCACACCATGACAGGCGCCAGTGTGTGATATTCTCTGCCCTGTGTCCAGGTGTTGGTGTTCTCATTGTTCAATTCTCACCTATGAGTGAGAACATGTGGTGTTTGGTTTTCTGTCCTTGCAATAGTTTGCTCAGAATGATGGTTTCCAGCTTCACCCATGTCCCTACAAAGGACATGAACTCATCCTTTTTTATGGCTGCATAGTATTCCATGGTGTATATGTGCCACATTTTCTTAATCCAGTCTATCATTGATGGATATTTGGGTTGGTTGCAAGTGTTTGCTATTGTGAATAGTGCCACAATAAACATACGTGTGCATGTGTCTTTACAGTAGTATGATTTATAATCCTTTGGGTATATAGCCAGTAATGGGATGGCTGAGTCAAATGGTATTTCTAGTTCTAGATCCTTGAGAAATCGCCAAACTGTCTTCCACAATGGTTGAACTAGTTTACATGCCCATCAACAGTGTAAAAGTGTTCCTATTTCTCCACATCCTCTCCAGCACCTGTTGTTTCCTGACTTTTTAATGATTGCCATTCTAATTGGTGTGAGATGCTTTCTCGTTGTGGTTTTGATTTGCATTTCTCTGATGACCAGTGATGATGAGCATGTTTTCATGTGTCTGTTGGCTGCATAAATGTCTTCTTTTGAAAAGTGTCTGTGCATGTCCTTTGCCCACTTTTTGATGGGGTTGTTTGATTTTTTTCTTGTAAATTTGCTTAAGTTCCTTGTAGATTCTGGATATTAGCCCTTTGTCAGATGGGTAGATTGTAAACATTTTCTCCTTTTCTGTAGGTTGCCTGTTCACTCTGATGGTAGTTTCTTTTGCTGTGCAGAAGCTCTTTAGTTTAGTTAGATCCCATTTGTCAATTTTGGCTTTTGTTGCGGTTGCTTTTCGTGTTTTAGTCATGAAGTCCTTGCCCATGCCTATGTCCTGAAAGGTATTGCCTAGGTTTTCTTCTAGGGTTTTTATGGTTTTAGGTCTAACATTTAAGTCTTCAACCAATCTTGAATTAATTTTTGTATAAGGTGTAAGGAAGGGATCCACTTTTGGCTTTCTACATATGGCTAGCCAGTTTTCCCAGCACCATTTATTAAATAGAGAATCCTTTCCCCATTTCTTGTTTTTGTCAGGCTTGTCAAAGATCAGATGGTTGTAGATGTGTGTGGTGTTATTCCTGAGGCCTCTGCTGTGTTCCATTGGTCTATATCTCTGTTTTGGTGCCAGTACCATGCTGTTTGGGATACTGTAGTCTTATGGTATAGTTTGAAGTCAGGTAGAGTGATACCTCCAGCTTTGTTCTTTTTGCTTAGGATTGTCTTGGCAATGCGGGCTCTTTTTTGGTTCCATATGAAGTTTAAAGTAGTTTTTTTTCCAATTCGGTCAAGAAAGTCATTGGTAGCTTGATGGAGATTGCATTGAATCTATAAATTACCTTGGGCAGTATGGCCATTTTCACGATATTGATTCTTCCTATCCATGAGCATGGAATGT